>NW_020172178.1:1427069-1608783 GCF_003031525.2 Neophocaena asiaeorientalis asiaeorientalis
CAGAGGAAGGAGTGTAACCCCCCCGCCCCCGCCCAGAGAGGTCAGATCTAGGGAAAGAAGTGTATCGCCTCTCCCTCTCCCTGTTCTTAAAGACTTAAAAATCACCAGGTAGGTTCTGGACACACACATTCCCCGCCAACCTTTTCCGAGTTTAATTCTACAGGGCAAACGATGGAACACGACTAGAGACTGCACCTTTAGCAGGGACTCTGTCTGCGTTTGTGTTCGTGGCTGGGCGCACGCGGCGGTGCGCGCGCGCGCGTGTGGATCTTTCAAGACCCTTGAGGAGTCAGGCATTGGCAGAAGTACAGTGGGAAAGCGGGGCGTATTCCTCGTGGGTTTCTGCAAAAGTGCTCGGAGCAGCACCACGCAAAGACTTCAGCTTCAGGTCTCAGAGTGCCTCCGAATTTTTAAATAAGGCAACCTCCTCTCTTACTTGCAACATGCCGTCCTGCCTCCTTCCACTGGGCACAGAGTTCTCTTTAATAATCAGATTTAGCAAAGCCCTAAGCTTCACCCCTTGTTTTACTGCAGCCTTCCCACTGTGCCATCCGATTCCTGGAAGGAAGAGCACGGTACAGAGAGTCTGGAGCGTCAGAGTTCTAGACCTAACGTTGCCACCTTGCAAATCATCCTTCCTCTCCAGGCCTCAGGTTTTTTAGTTATTGAACCAATGCCAACCTTCACTGGGTCCCTTACAACCCGAACATTTAATGAGGCTGGGCAGTTGTCCCCCGTTTGCCAAGGAGACTGAGGGTGGAATTAGAAGCATTTCTAGAACTTTTCATTGGGACAAAGGAGCCTGCTGTCCCCACCCCCACCTGAGGGCAGGGTCTCTGTATCAGCCAGGTCTAAGATGAGGAAATGCAAGGCTGAAGGCTCTGTCTTGCCGTGGGTAGTGGCTTTCCGGGAAGAAGTCGCAGGGACTCCGAGGCCACCCCACTCCCGTTATTCAGCGGGCTCTCGCGGGGAGCTCACCCCGGTGCGATGGGGCCTCTTCCTCCAGGTTGCCCCTCAATCCAAAGAGGCTCCTCTGAGGCGGTAGGGAGGCGAGAGCCGTGGAAGGCAGTCAGGGGCGCTGCGCCTCCTCCGCGGGGCCGAAACCCACAAGTGTCCACAACGCGCTAAACAAACAATCAGTAGCCTCGCGTTGCTCGGTGCCATTGGAATAACAAATACGACGCACGCAAATTGCCTGCTTCGTGTTGCTAAGCGATTGTTTGTCGCCCTGCAAGCGCCACTCAGCATGGGAGGGCCAGGAGCGTCTGGAGGGGCCGGCGAGCGCTTAGATCGGAAATGCGGTAAACACGCTCCTGATTTTCCCTGTTATCACCCAAACACGATTTCACACAAAGCAATCACCACGCAGAAGTCTATGAAAATGTGTTTGTTGAGGATTCAGTCGCCCTGGTAATAGCCCTCATTTTTAAAATATTAAAGAATAGATCAGCGGATTCCACGTGCATAAGGTATATTTGCGGTTCAGCATCTATCAAGACGTTTTTGCACTGCGATCGTCCTTAAATTGATTCACAGAGCGTAGATTAAATTGCTTCTCTGATTTCAAACCGAGTGCCCAAGTTTGGAGTGTGCATCTGGTGTCTCCTCCTGCCCAAAGATAATTCATGGAGAAAACTGTTGTCCCGCTACCCATACACACACACGCACACACACACATACACATACGCGCGCGCGCGCGCACACACACACACACACATGGCTATAAAAAGAAAAATGTATATGTGGCCCCAGCTTCTTACGGTTCGTTCCAGGAACTTTCTTTTCTTAATTCTTTCAGCCTCTTGCCCGGTCACAGAGCAGAGTTCACAATCGGATGCGTTTAAGTAGGATTTTTCGTGGCACGTGCAAAAATCTGGCGTGTCCTTTTCAAAGGTACGGAGCCCCCTCGCAGGGCGAATTAGCCGGGTCAGAGGAATTGGGAACAATGCGCAGACCCGGTTGTAGCCAGGGCGCAGCGTAGAGACCCGCGCAGTCTGCACAGCGCTTATCGGTTTTATTGTTTACATTTGGACTTTAAAAAAAAAAATCCAGTGTCTCGAAACCAGTGCGCAAAACCCGCTCCACCGCCCTGCTGCTCCCTCGAAGACACCTTCGGGAGCCCCAGGGGTTTTCCGTGTGAGGTTGGGTGGATGGAGTTGAACACGAAGAGCAAATGCCACCCCACTAAGGGGAAGCGCTTAAGAGGGCTGGGTCTCCTGCTTTCAGCCCGACTTAGGGAAGCTTGCTGGCTGCATTTTGCTGGGGGTTTTGGAACTTCCAAATAAACCCACCTAGCCCCTAAGGACAAAATAATCAAGGTGTTAGGAAAACTCATAACACTGGGGGAGAAGGAGAGGGTGTCGAAAAATGACGCGTTCCCAAGGCATCAGGAAAAAAAAAAAAAAGCTCTAGTTTTCCAGGGTTGCAGAAATACGCTTTCAGCCGAGCTATTTACCAAAGTTTGTTTCAAAGTGACTGCGCCGTTGCTTTTGCAAATCACAGAATGCAAATGACGATAATTTCTTCTCAGTGGAACTTTCTCTTGAAATGATTAGCAAAGTCAGTCATTTGAAAATTAGAGCGATTGCACAGACGGTTCCCGAAGCCCCTCGCTAACCGATATCAGCTTCTAAAGTTTTCATTCATGTAAACCTCATTAATGAAGATCTTTTATTTAAACGTCAAGGGGATTTGAAATTTAGAGCAAATTATGAAGCTTGTATGTCTAGCCAAGTCATGGGTCAAATGCATTTGTGAAAAGCTGCTAAAAGAGCATATGGTTTTGAATTTTTCTACAATGACTAGTGTTTAAATAAATTGCTTGTACTGGTTAACTTCATGTGTAATTTTGACAGAAATTGGCCTATAGCCTTTTGATATGTAAACATTTCAGCCTTTTATGCGGTATAAAAAAGACACTTGCTTTTTAGGATCAGTTCAGGCAGTCACCCTGTAATTCAGAAAGCTGGCACCTACCATTACATTCTTGCTAGATTTCAACTTTCAAGTGGCAGCCTCAGGGAGGAAAAAAAAAAAAAAAAAAGGAAGGAAAGAAAGAAAGAAAGAGGATATTTCAAAAGCAATGTCCATTTGGGATTAAAAGCTGCAAATGAGGTGAGAACGTACCACTTACTATCTGAGAGAAATGGATAAGCCATAGTTATTAAAGAACATTTTATGTCATCTTTCTTTAAACCGGCCTGGCTGAGGGGACACTTAAGCAGAGCTGGGACTGACTGGCATGTCATTAAATGCTTGTTTTAGTCCAACACACGAATAGGTGTTAAAAATCTAGGTATCACTTCAGGATGCTACCAGCGAGATGGCTCCATGTCACATTAAGATGCAAAAAAAAATTCACTCCGTCTCGGAGGAGAATCATCCTGGGCACAAAATCACTGGACACAAATTACAGCACTGAGCCATGCACGGGGGGTCTTTCAGGGTGGGAGGCTCCTGCTGGGGGATGCAAAGCTGGCCCAGGGCACAATTAAGAGACCGCTCTGGGCTGCCAGGGTTCCTGAAACAGGTATAAATCTGCATAAACCCATTTGTTGCTAATATATCCGCCCCCCATAAATAAGCGTTGGAATGTGGATTGGAGGGTGGGTTGCTCAAGTGCTAGACGGGGCTACACATTGACTTCTGGATCCAGGTGGCAGGGCTAAGGCTGCCCCTTCCCTTCTGTTCTCCGGGTCCTGCCCATATGTATCCTGCTAGTCAGCTTTGTCATATACAGACTTTCTGAGAGACATTGCCCCTTTTGTGATGTTTTGGAGGAATTGGGGGGAGAGAGAACAGGAGGCAACGGAGTGTCTCTTTGTATACATTTGAGCCTTCAGAGCAAACTGAGATTCTCTTTGTAAAGATGGTGCTGGGGAGAAATGTAATTAAGAAAAAAGACTGGCTGAGAGAGACAGCAGGAGGTATTTTATTTACATTTTTTATTCATTCCAACACATCAGATTGTGGTCAGCAAACCGGAAAGAAAGGACATATTTCATGACACGAAGAAAGCACCAAGCGGGTGTTTTTGTTTTTTTTTCTGAGCGGTCTACACTCCTGCCTAACCTTTCTGTCCATTTTGAAATGAATAAGGATAATTTGTTTTTCCTTTGCTGTACTTTTAAAGTTCTTGGAAAAACAATTGATTTGCTAATAAAATAGTTCTGGAGCTTTTAGGTGATTAACTTTGAGAAACTTACCCCCCAAAATGTATTCATGGTCAAAGTAAGCTAGGCAAGATCTGTATTTTGGGTAAAAGAGGGACGCTTAGGACTTAAAAGATAATTTGGGAAATTGAGGGGGCTTTTTTTTTTTTTGAAGGAAAGAATATTGTAAAATAAACTGAAAATTATAAGAAAAGATAGCCATGCCTGGATGGCCACGTTACGTGTATAAAGCTGTGGATCTAGAAAGGTTAGTATCAGTAAAGATATGTGTAATGTGGAACTTTGTTATTGTATTCATCTTTTTAAAGAGGACTCGATAAAACGGTCATTTGCTGGTACGTCATCTTAAGACCTGGATTGAAATTTATATTAGATAGCACTGTTGATTCTTTTTAAACATTGGAGTAAGGAAACTAGCAAGCACATTCCCAGATGTGTCTCGTTCTTCAAAGTAGTCACTGGAGGAGACTCCAACATCTCTGTTTGTCCGTGGTTTTGAATAGTTTTCTGAACTTCTAGAAGGGCACTTACTTGGGCCCATTAATTCTCGCCTGCTTTTTAAAGAAGCAGCTAGACTCCCTTGCCCTCTGGTTCGATGCAGAAATCAAGGCTTCCTTAGACTGAACAGTCAGGTAGAGTCATGGGAAATGGAGACAAACAAGCACAGCCATTTTCAGAGGTCACTGGTCATGTTACCTGCTCAGTCCCACCATCCGAAGGATCTGATGCTGTGACTCAACTACAGCCTGGCCTTGCCATGCGCAGAGGAGGCTGAGCCCTTACCAGCCTGTCTGGATAATTCGGTGCTTCTCTGCTTGCCTGTGATGGGAAAAAGGAGGAGAATTCTCAGGAAGAGCCTCAGCTTTCAGTGTGACTTGTGTTGGGGCTTTCATTGTCTTTTCTTTAGCCAGGAGCTGAGGAATTTGGGAACCTACCACCTTCCTCACTTTCTCACATTTGCATCCCCTCCTCCCTCAACCCCTTGCTCCTTCATTTTTGTACACTGATCATTTCTGGGCCAGTCAATTCCAAAGCCGCTCCCTGGTCAGCTCCTTTCTGGAGTTGGTGTGCATTTTCGTGTTTGGGGTATCTACCTGCAATCAGGGACAAAACCTGAAAGATGCTTGATCCACAATGAGAATTTGGTTTCACTTAGCAGTAAAATTCTTTCTGCAGACCAGAAGGTCTTGTTTTTAAAATCACAAGAGTCTATCTCCCATGTCATTGGGTTGGTGTAATTTATGTATTATGTGGGGAAAGTAGTCTGTTTGTAGTAATGATAGCTTGGGGAATTCAGTATACGAGCCAAATGTAGGACAGTTGAGCTGAAAAGACCCCCTCTTGTCTACATGATACCTCGCAGGATTTTTTTTTTAAAATAGGTCCCCAAAGAACATTTCATTCCCCTCTCAGAAGGTTTGTAGATATAGTCATTTTTGGTTCTGCCGGGTAGGTCAACACAATATTTGCGAATGAAATGGTGATGGCAAGACACATTCATGCCCAACTAATGACAATACTTGCTCTGAAACTCTAGAATTCTGGAATTATTTGGATCTTAAAGTATCTCCAGTTGACTTTGAGACAGCAACATAAGTTTTTGATAATGCTATCCACATTCTGATTTAGCCGTGGCCATTCTTTCTTTCTCTTTTTTTTTTTTTCCAAAACCCTCAGAAAGTAGCTTTTTCCAAGTTAAACTGCGTTGATCCAGTGAATGTTTGACTTCAAATAATTTTTAAAATAACTTGTTCACCGTTCAAGTCCTTCAATAAAGGAGGAGCAGAGGAGTAAAGTTGCTTTGAAAAGCAACTCTGCTTGGCAAAGGAATTCCAGCACTTCTGACAAAAGATGGATATTGAATACGTGTGGCGAATGCCCCCACTCCATATTTCAGGGAAGTTCCTTATTGAATACTTCTCGCTCACAAAGCTGGAGTCGCTGTGAAATCTCACTCCTCGGATCTCTGTCGCGGCTGAACTAACCTCCCAACCCAGTAACAAATTGCCTTTATATGGGTTCATGTTCTAACTGAGAGCAAACATCTGCATCCCAGGGCATCAAGCCACAGAACCTGGTATGAGGGCTAGCCATGACCATGCTAATCTGGTTGTTCCAGAAAATGGAGCAAATGGACCTGGCACGAAATTCTGAAAGTCCTGCCCAAAAGGAAGGGTGAAGGAGGGGGCCATCTCCGTGTGCTCAGTGGATGGTCACTGCCCTCCTGGGAGGTGGGCCCTGTTACTGTCTCCTGTTACAGGTAGGACACCAAGGTCAGATCAGGTCCTTTAGTCTGCCCAAGTCTTCCAGCTGAGGTCTGGATTTGAACTCAGCTCTGTTTAGCTCCAAAGCTATCTTCTCGGGCTCATATTATGCCAGCAAAACAAGTGAAATGCCCAGCTCCTTGGCCTGGCATGCAAGACCTTTTGCTCCTGGGCACCAAGTACTTTTCCTGCCTTTCTTCCCACTGTTGTCTGTCAGGACTCCGGCCACGTGGAAGGCTCCTGCTCTGTGCCACTCTGTCTCTGTGCCTTTGCTGGCTCTGTTCTGTCTTCCTACATGGCCTTCCCCTGCTGGCTCTGCACATCCACACTGGCTTCCCTGTCTGGCCGCGTGGATGTGGCCTCTGCCACTCTGAAGACCTTGGGGTCATTGTTGGGGCTTTTCTGTACTCCAGCACAAGTCCCTCTGGAGTCGGAGGTGTCCGACCTGGGACCACACAGGCAGAATCGGTATCAGTTCAGCTCTGTGTCTCCCACCAGCTGACCCCGGGCCTCGGTGCAGTGAGTGTGCTAAATAACTCCTTGTTTAAGACTACGGCTTCACCCTTGCCACCTCCCACCAGCCCCCCCGCCTGCTTTTAGATCTCTCCAAATTCCAGGCCAAAGACCATTAGCAGGAGAGTGTTAATTAACCACAGTGGGTGCTCTCCTGAAATAGATAAAAAGAAGAGGAGGGAGAGGGTCTGTCCATCTGTCGGCGAGCAGTTCCCCAGAAGCCGGCTGCGGTCATCACGCAGCCGGCATGTGCCTAGAAGTGGCCAGCCTGCAGGTCACACTTGTGTCTCTTCGGCCACACCTGTATACACTGGCAGGCCGACCGTCACCTTTGAACCTGAGGATGGACACATCCAAGTGGAGTGTCCTTTAGTCATCTGGGTGGGTCCTGAATGGAGAGAGCATGAAGACTCCCCAGACCAGCCTGGGTTATGTCCCCACTGGAGCCGTCCTTTTCCTGTCTGTGAAATGGGGGGATAATCTGGAAACAAACTGCAGTTCCCTCTCAGCTCAGACACCTGCCACGATCCAACATTAATATGAGTTCTGGCTGCGTTCAGGGAAGACGCATCTCAGTTTCCCAGTGGTACAGCCTGTAAGGGGCCACATAGGATGTGGGAGCAGAGCTGCCCAGACACAACTGACCCTCCAAAATGTTTCCTCCTGGCCTTGAGTAGTTGAAAAAGGCTGCCTCTTGACACCTAAGCAGTGACGTATCGTTGGGAGATCCTCAACCACTTTTTTTTTTTTTTTTTTTTTTTTTTGCGGTACGCGGGCCTCTCACCGCTGCGGCCTCTCCCGCTGCGGAGCACAGGCTCCGGACGCACAGGCCCAGTGGCCACGGCTCACGGGCCCAGCCAATCCGCAGCACGTGGGATCCTCCTGGACTGGGGCACAAACCCATGTCTCCTGCATCAGTGGGCGGACTCCAAACCACTACACCACCAGGGAAGCCCCTCAACCACTTTTGAGGGTCCTATTTTAAGACCATGGTTCCCACTCCCTGCCCCTCCACATTGACAAAGAAAGTCAAGGAAAGATCATCGCTTGGTCCAGCAAAAAGAATGATTCCAATGGTGGAACTCTAACACTGGCAGTTCATCTAGTGAGAGAACAGCATCGAGGACTTCCCTGGTGGCGCAGTAGTTAAGAATCCGCCTGCCAGAGCAGGGGACACGGGTTCGAGCCCTGGTCCGGGAAGATCCCACATGCCACGGAACAACTAAGCCCGTGCGCCACGACTACTGAGCCTGCGCTCTAGAACCCGTGTGCCACAGCTACTGAGCCCGCGTGCCACAGCTACTGAAGCCCACACGCTCTAGAGCCCGTGCTCCGCAACAAAAGAAGCCATGGCAGTGAGAAGCCCGTGCACCGCAACGAAGAGTAGGCCCCGCTCGCTGCAACTAGAGAAAGCCCGCGTACGGCAACAAAGACCCAATGCAGCCAAAAAAAAGAATTGAACACTGGCAGAGCTCAACCATCTCTGTCTGATTCCAGAGCTTCTAATCCCCACGGTGGTGGCCGGGTAGAGGATTCTGAGCTGCCAGCTCCATGGGTGGGGTGGCAGCTACAAGTCCAGTCTCTGTTGTTAGGCTGACTCCCAGCTCTTGTGCCTACGAGCCATGTGAACTGGAGAAGTCCTATAATCTCTCTGCGTCTCAGGCTTCAACTCTGTAAAATGGGGATGATCTGACCCCCTTCTCGGGGCTTGTGAGCACTCATCAAACAGCTGTAGGAATGTTTGCGGCTTAAAGGCCTTAGCACATTAAGGGATTTTCACCATTAAGGCCCCCAGCTCTCCCACAGGAAAAATTAAGGAAGTTATTCATCAAGGGACAGAGAAGCCTAAATATCTGGGGCAGTTTAGACAGTGAGGCCTGGCCTTTGCTCCCTGCATAACAAAAGGCTCAAATCCTATCCTGGGGGAATTTCCAAGGAAAATGATACTTCAGTTAGGAATCACAATTCTCCACTTCTTCATCGGATTCTCAGATTAAAGCAATGGGGGATGGGGAGAAGGGGGCACCACAGGGTAGGGACTAGTAATTCAGCTTTCCCGATGAGGAAACTGAGGGCTAAAGAAGTCCAACTACTTGCCAGCTGGGCCTTCTGGTAGCCCTGGGGCTCCTCTCTAGCAGGCCTCCGAGAGTGCAGCCTGGCCTTTGGCTCCTTCAAGGAACAGCCACTCCAACTCTTCTTGGGTCAAAATCAAGGTGACTTCCAGTGGTGATGCGTCTGAAAAGCTGCAGGACCGCTTGCCGGGAGAGTGAGGTCCTCCTGCAAAGCTGTGCACACCTACCTGCCCAGGTGGAGGTCACCCTTAGCCTATCTCTGCCTCCCAGAAAAGCATGGGGAAACTGCCAGTTTTTAGGTCAGAGTTCAACTGTGCTCCGCACCTCATCTCTCCTCCCCGCCCCCCACACCTACGGACAGGTTTAAGGACTCTGCCCCAAACCTATTTATTATTTATATTTAAATAATTATTTATTTATTTAAATAATTATTTATTATTTATAGATTTATTTATTTATTTTATTTATTTTTTATTTTATTTATTATTTTTATTTATTTTTTATTTTTATTTATTTATTATTCATAGATTAATGTACTAAGTAAGGGTTAAGATTTAAGACCCCCTAAGTAGATTTACCCTAGAAATCCCCTCCACTCTTACTATACACAAGGTCTGTGGAAGGATAATAAAATTCCTTAGGAACACCCTAAGTGTTCACCAGTAGGGTACTCACTAAATAACCAGTGCAAACTCATAGTGGAAACCCCGTAGCCGTTGAAGGGAATGAGGTAACATACGTGCAACTGATATGAAAGGATCTCTAGGATGGATGTAGTAACAGAGGCAAGTTGTGGAACTCTTGCATGGTATGACTGTGTGTGTGTATGTATTACATGTACGTGACAGCACTATTTTCCAGGGGTTAATAAATATAAATGAGATAATATTTGGAAGGCAGTTAGAACAGTGCCTGGAACATAGTAAGTCTGTACCGCGTCTGAGAAATAAATATAAATGCAAGAGAAAAAAGCAGGCAGGTCCACTCTAGAATTCAGAGTTGTGGCCACCTCTGTGTAGGAGGGGCCAGTGATTAAAGGAGACTCAAGCTGATGATTGTCTTTGCACAAAGACACGACACTCATGTTTTAATTGTGGTATTAAAATTAAATATGCATCCAAGTGACTCCAAAATATGAAACTCCTCTCCTCTTCTGCACAGGCAGCGTTAGAGGGAAACAGCGCCAAGGTCAAACAAACACCTTGAGATAAACCCACCCACCACCCACGCCCCCATCTTCATTTCCTTAACTAACACCTCATCATAGGCAAACAATATCCTTGGAAATGAGTCCCCCTTGCTAATGACTCACTCCCCTGGCTTCCTGGACAGCAGCTGGGGGAGTGGGGCAGAGGGGAGTGTCCCAAGGAGGCAAATTATAGGTTTAAAGTCTTAAGACTGGATTCAAGTCCCAAAACGTGCCCTTCGTATGTGTAAATCACTTCTCCTTCCGGTCTCTGCAGTGGGAACCCCAATCTGTATATCTCTTAATTGTTTTTTTAAAGGCACGCATTTTATTGGCTATAAAATATTAAGTTCTGCTGTTTGTGCCACACATGTACATGGGTGTGTCTGATTATCCCCTTAGAACATAACTCTGTGAGTGAAGTTATTTGCTCAAAGGCTACACACATTCAAAAATTTGACTTTTTAAAAAAATGTGTACCTCTTAATTCTTGAGAAACAAGTGGGGTGCCTGTGAACATAATTATAGTTACACTCATCGTTGTCCCTTGGTTACTAACAGTGCCTGGCACTCATCGATGCTCAGTGGATATTTGTGAAACTGAGCTGAAACAGTTTATGTGGAATTAAATTAGTGACAAAGGAATTGCTATTATAAAGCCTGAAATTAACATTCTGATCTTTCAAACTCAGACTGGCAGTATGCTCATTCAGTAGATATTTATCATTTACCTTCCGTGTGCCGGGCACTGTGCTACGTGCTGGCAAAAAGTGACGAAAGTGAAAAAGTCCCTGGCCTCACGGACCTTACATTCAAAAGAGATTTCCAGCAATAAAAAACTATGCCTAAGGAGGAAATAAAACAGGGGATCTTAGCTGCTCAGTGTAGCGAATGGGAACGGGACATTTTAATCACAGTTCAAAGGGTTGCAATGAACAGAGCAACATGTGAGTTATTGGGAGTCACATAGACTCATAACTCAAACGTAGATACCACATGTGATCTCTCTATATACACATTTGTATATCCTGATGGAGCTTTTTCTAATAAGCCTACCTGATCTTCAATCAGCGAAAGATCTGTTAGCCGACTGACGATCTTGGGGAACGTAACTTTCATGCCATGAACTCTTGGACCAGCCATCGTACTCAGACCTGAGTTGACCTGAAACTCAAACTCCAGTTTCACCATCTCTTAGTTGGGTAATTGGGGTGACAGGGCAAGTTCTCAGGGTGTCTGAGTTCAGATTGCTTGTTAGGACTGCTTTGCGGGTTGCTGCTACATGGAACGGAATTAACATAGGTGCAAGTCCCCAGCACACATTGGCTCAGCCAAGGGCGGCGTTCTGGCCTGGGCAGGAGGGACAGCCAGCAAGAAACCTGCGCCCCTACAGAGGCAGATCACTAAATTGCAGCCTGGGGAGGAACCCTGGGTGTTCAGATTTAGCATTTACCAAGGCCCTAAATACTTCTAAGGCCCAAGTCGTCGTATGGAGGCTCAATCTGACTCAGAAAATCAACCTAGGTCCTCTTCAAGGGAAGGAGAAAGATAAAGAAGATCTTGATAGTATTTCCTTATCTTTAATATCTTTTAAAGCCCTTTTATCTTGCATTATTATCTCCATTTGCACAAGAGGACCTGAGATCCTGGGAGATTAAGTGATCACACATATTGTAAAAAAGTAGTAGGAGAATGATGTAAATCCGAATCTGCCCAAAGCCTGTATTCTTTTCATGCAACACACAGGGAGGTAAGGAGGAAATGCAGTAGGATGGAAATTTCCAGCGAGGGCTTTCGCCTGTTAGTTTGCTTGGGCAGGTTTTGTAACCTCCCCTGATCCTCAGTTTTAACATCTATAAGATGGGGCTAATAGTAGTCCTATCCGTATAGATTGTCGTGGGAACTAAAGTTGCTATTTGTGAGTGGCTTTAGCGACGTGGCGGTCCCGAGGGATGATGCTATGTGGAGACACATGGGCCTAATTCACAGAAGGCAGACTCTGTGGTTAGAGGAAAGAAATTTATGTTGCTTGTATTGTTTCGTTTTATTTTTTATTTTTATTTTATATTGGAGTATAGTTGATTTATAATGTTGTGTTAGTTTAGTTTCAGGTGTACAGCAAAGTGATTCAACTATAAATAAGCATCTATCCATTCTTTTTCAGATTCTTTTCCCATATAGATTATTACAGAATACTGAGTAGATCTCCCTGTGCTGTACAGTGGGTCCTTGGTGATTATCTGTATCATATATAGTAGTGTGTATATGTTAATCCCAACCTCCTACTTTATTCCTCCCTACGTTGCTTGTATTTTTCTTTTTTTTTTTTGCGGTACGCGGGCCTCTCACTGTTGTGGCCTCTCCCACTGCGGAGCACAGGCTCCAGACACGCAGGCTCAGCGGCCATGGCTCACGGGCCCAGCCGCTCCGCGGCATGTGGGATCTTCCCGGACCGGGGCACGAACCCGTGTCCCCTGCATCGGCAGGTGGACTCTCAACCACTGCGCCACCAGGGAAGCCCAACTTGTATTTTTCTTTATGTGCCCCTGAGAGTGTGATAGATGATAAAGATTACCCTATGGCGACATAAGCCTCAAGATCTCATCACCTGAGAATGAAGGTGCTAAGTGGCCTTTGTGTGCACAGACACATGTGACATCTTAGCCTGGTGCTTAGCAGGTGCTGTGGTAGAGTTCATTAAGAGAGCTGGTGAGCAGGTGAGAGCAGGATTTGAACTAGGTGCCTGACTCTGAACAGACATGCGCAGCTGTCTGTCTGTCTTCTAGACCATTCTACTTCCTCTGGATGCTGCTGAGACTAGCAGAGAAAGGATTGACCGCAGCACCTGGCAGATCGCTGCAGGCGAAGCAATGTGAGCCTCACAGCACGTTTCGCCTCCACGTGTCGCTAAAGCCACTCACGGTCCCCGTCCTTCCCCTCTGCGTGACTTAGGACAGGTGGAGTGTTTCAGAGAAGCGGCTGACCACAGGTATGGGCTGTGGCCAAATCCCATTAGCTCTCTTCCTCTTTGGAAGAGGGCTGTGTGGGGCTGGAGTGCCCAACCAGGCCTGGGGGAGCCGATGGCACGGGCCAACTGACAACCAGGTCAACTGTGCAGAGCTGGGAATGCGGCCCAGCAAAGCTGCCTCCAACAATGGAAGAATGTGCTGGAAACCTGGGTAATGCCACTCATGCCTTGGGGCATGGGCAGCCCTCTGTAGAGCAGCAGGCCCGCTCTGTGAGACGTTACTGACCGCTGCAATAATGGGTGAAGTGATGATGGTGGGGTCCCCCTAGCTTTCCCTGTACCTCTCTGAGGAGGGTCCTGCTGGAGGGACCCCTCATCCCCTGTTGAGTAGCCTGGCTCTCTGGTCCTAGCTCCAACATATTTTGCATAAGTAACGAGCACCCTGGAACATGAAGGAAGCACCTTCAGCGTGAATCAGTTGTTCACGTCCCAGGGTCGAGTGGGGTCTGAGCTTCATTGGGGCTGACCCACAGCCTGGGTAGCAGTTTGCATGTCCTTCTCTCTCATGGACTCAGGTCCCCTGGAGGGCGGAGAAACCGCAGACTTCACAGTTAGACTGCTCCAGGTTCAGCTGTCACCTCTGGCCCTTGAAGCCAGAGGATTGTGAATAAATCCCTTTAAGTCTGATTCAGACTCACTGCGCTCCTCTTTAAAATGGGAATAAAGGCACACCTGCTAGAGCTGGGGTAGAGTGCCGGCTGACAATGGCGTTGGTGTCAGCCTGAAGGCTCAGGCTGCCTTTCAGGTTAGTCTTACAGGTTCCACTCAAGGGTCAGGCTTAGGTCTACAGTGAGGTCAGAGTTAGGGGCCACCACTGGGGGCTTGATGGGTCTTAGAATTAGTTTCGATTGACTTCAATGACTATGCATCTCCCAGAATTGCTGCAGGGTTAAGAGTCAACTCAGATTAAGTGCTTGGCATTTACTGTAGTTCATCCATCCTAAAATGCGCTTTTTCTGTTATCTATATTCTAATGCATCCGACGTTAGGGCTGACTTACGCCTATGGTGAGCCATAATTAAATTGGCAAAACATTTATCTTTCTTTGTACACATAAAATAATGGTGCATCTGACGTTGGATGGCACCTTTGGTTAAGAGAAACACACTGTACGGTTACTATTCTTGAGCCACCTGCCCTCTGCTTGTACATGAGTTTGCTCAGATGAGTCACCGAGCCCTCCCTTTGCTATGCCTGGGAGCTCCCATCCCCACTTTAGCGTGTGTCACATGGCATTTTCTACTCACTACATATTGACATTTTTTCTATCCTACTCCTATAAGATCCTCCAGGGAAGGAACTGGTCTACTTTCATTCCCACGTGGTCCTGGTCCCCCAGGACCAGGGTCTGGTATGAACCATGGTGTTAGTAAAAGCTGCCATTTATTGGGCATTTGAACAAACAAGGCATTTGCCAGAGGCTTTGCTTTTATATTCTCATCTAATCCTCCTAACAGCCCTCAGAGGTAGGTATTATTATTATGACCCCGAATGATAGGTGAGGAAACTGAGGCACAAATAGCTTAAGGGGTTTTTCTCAAGGTTACTTTTTTTTTTTTTTTTGTAGTACGTGGGCCTCTCACTGTTGTGGCCTCTCCCGTTGCGGAGCACAGGCTCCGGACGCGCAGGCTCAGCGGCCATGGCTCACGGGCCCAGTCGCTCCGCGGCATGTGGGATCTTCCCGGACCGGGGCACGAACCCGCGTCCCCTGCATTGGCAGGTGGACTCTCAACCACTGCGCCACCAGGGAAGCCCTCAAGGTTACTTTTCAAATAATGCCCTTGGGGCTTCTTTAAAGACAATTTTTTTAAATTGCTTTATCAAGATATAATTCACATTCCATAAAGTTTACCCTTTTAAAGTGTACACGTCATTGATTTTTAGTACATTCCCAAGATTGCATAACCATCAACACCATCTCATTTCAAAACATTTTCATTATTCCATGAAGAGATTGCATGCCCATTAGCAGTCACTATCGTTCTCTCCCCAAAGCTTCCGGCAAACACTAATCCACTTTCTATGTTTATGGATTTGCCTATTCTGGACATTTCATATATATGGAATCATACGATATGTGACCTTTTGTGTCTGGCTTCTTTCACTTAGCATCTTTTCAAGGTTCCTCTACGTTGTAACCTATGTCAGTATCTCATTCCTTTTTAAGGCTGACTAATATTCCTTTGTATGGATAGAGCACGTTGTTTTATCCATTGGTCAGTTGATGGACATTTGGGTCATTTTCATCTTTTGGCTATTTTGACTAATGCTGCCATGAACGTTTGTGTACAAGTCTTCATGTGGACATAGATGTATACCCAAGAGAAGTGAAAACCCAGGAGTAGAATTCCTGGGTCATGTGGCAACTTTATATTTAACCATTTAAGGAAGTGCCAGACTGCTTCCAAAGTGGCTGTACCATTTTATATTCCCACCAGCAATGTATGAGGGTCCCATTTCTTCCCCATCCTCACCAGCACTTGTTAGCGTCTGTCTTTGTTAATTGTAGCCATCCTAGTCGTGTGAACTGGTACCTCATCGTACTTCTGATTTGCATTTTCCTAATGACTAATGGTGGTGAGTGTTTTTTTATGTGCTTATTGGCCATTTGTATATTTTCCTTGGAGAAATATCTATTTGAATCCTTTGCGCATTTTAATTTTTTTTTTTTTTTTGCGGTACGCGGGCCTCTCACTGTTGTGGCCTCTCCCGTTGCGGAGCACAGGCTCCGGACGGACGTGCAGGCTCAGCGGCCAGGGAAACCCCCCATTTGCGCATTTTTAAATCGGGTTGTTTGTACTGTTGTTGTTGAATTGTAAGAATTCTTTATATATTCTGGACACAGCTCCCTTATTAGATATGTGATTTGCAAACATATTCTCCCATTCTGTGGGTTCTTAATAGTGCCAAAAATGATTTCCAAAGTGGTTGTATCATTTTGCATTCCCTTCAGTGCTGAACATTTATGTAGTTTTTAACCTTTATTCACCAGTTTTCAGACTAACAAGCTGGTTCCCTAGTTATACTCCAAGAGAGACCCAATGAGTTCTTTTTTGTCCCCCTTTCCTCTGAGTGTCACAAATTCATGGATTTACATTTATTTTATGTGTTTCAGTGAAATTAATTTTCTTATTAAGCTCGCATTTTCCATCTTTGGTGAATGCAAATCTTTCCTCCTGAGTGCCAAGTTGACAGGGCCACAGTAGTTTTTCTTCCCTTTCCTTCCTCCCTTCCTCCCTTCCTTCTTTCTCTTTCTTTCTAGTTAAGGGAGCCAGGTAGATTTTTGAATTCTTCCCAGTGCAAACTGGAACAAGACGTGTGGGTATCCCTCCTCAAGACGTCCCCCTAGTCCCAGCCACTCCCAGCCTGAGCGCTGTAGCCGGCATCCAGCAGATGTAGCCCCTGGGCCAGAACGCTCACCGGCCTTCCTCTTCACGGCTCCCCAGCTGCTCGCGTGTCTGCCTGGCTGTAGAGGAGCAGACAGTGTGCGTGTGTGGTTGTGTGGTGCAGGAGGGTCCCGAAGAAGCAATGAAGCAAATCAGACGTGGGGCTGGGGCTGGGTGGAGATAGTGGCAGGATCAGTCACGGCTCACGCAAGGACCCATAGGGCTCTGTGTCCGTTAATTCTTCTGTGTTCAATTCATTCTTCTTTGGGTCGGTTTCGGTCCAGGACAGCTTCCAGCGTGTCCCCAGGGCTCACCACCTGGGTGTGGTCCTGGCCTAGGAGCTCATCCAGCTTGGGATTCTCCCCGCACTCTGAGATGCTCTTCTGCTCCTCCACGGGCTGGGGATCCTTTCTGCTGATGAACCATTCCAGGTGGTAGCGCACGGCCCAGACCACGAAGGCCATGGGAACGTGACACAGGGAGCATGCGCACCACGGTCCAAAGCGCAGCCCCGCCCTCCACCCTGCACGCGCCCTGGAGCGCCACACAGACAGAGCGCGGGTCCCCTCCCACCCGGCCCCATTAGTCTTTCATAGCTGCCTTGCTCTCTTGTGTGACAAGATGTTCCAGAATCATCTTGTTCATTTCCTGCCCGACACCTGGAACCCTCCATTTCTGGTTTCTTTAAGTGAGAAACAGCATTTAGAGACCATAATCTGGGTACTGGGGATGCTCATTTATACTGACTGGATATTGTTTCTAGTCCCTTTCAGTGGATCTAGAGCTAACAGTTTTAATAAAATACAGAATTTTTTTTTAAAGATAAAATAAGTCATGAGTTTGTACTGATCCTGTATTCCAAATTCAGGCTATATTTAACCTTTTGAAACTCAGATTTCTATCTCCTTGTTCCTACACCAAAATCCTGGCTCCCAAAGGCAAGCGGAAGGAGATAAGCATATAAGTGAAGTGCTAACAAAAACAGCGGACGTTTATTGAGTGATCATTCTGTGCCGGGCCCCATCCAGTCCTCACAGCCAGCCTAGGACCCAGGCACAGAGAGGCTGAGGAAGCTTCCTGGTCACACACTTTGTTCAGGGCAAAGCCAGGATTCAGACTCAGAGAGCGTGGCTCCAGGGCGAGCCTCTCCACTCTTCCCTCCTTAACTACCTCCTGGCTTAGGACAGAAGGCAACCAGAGCCCCAGAGAGAGGAGTGATACAGAGCTGAGAAACTGAGCGAAGGAGAGATCACGTCCACAGTGGGCTGGTGACACCAGGAAGGTTTCTGTGATGTTCCATGTTCAGGGACACAGCCTAGGCCATGACACTGACAGGCGAGGCCCATCACACCTGGTGCACAGCGGGACATGTTACCTCTCAGAAAGGTAAGCAAGCCCCATTCACCGCTGAAGCAGCACCTGGACATTTTGGGTAGCTGACTTGTGTCATCTTGTTCTTCCCCATCCGGGCTGTCTTTGAGTGTGAAAGGGAATAAGAATGCCCCACACCCAGCAGAGTGAAACTCAGGTGTGGGCATCCCGAGAGGGAGTCCTATGGCCAGCAAAGGGCTGGAGCAGCCCATATGAGCCTGTCGCCGGGACCACCCTCTCTGCAGGAGTTTCATGAAGACATCAGTGTCACTCCCCTCTGGTGACAAATGCAGAAACTGAGACTGGGGAAAGACTTTCCTAAGCTCATGTAGCTAAGTGTAGAATCTGGCTTTGACCTCAAGCGTCAGACTCTCAGCCCCAGCCCCTTCCTTTGTGATTTGCAGCCCAGGAACACAAGGTTGTTACACCCGTGGTGGGTGTATTAGTTTCCTAGCGTTGCCGTAATAAAGTGCCACAAACTGGGTGACTTAAACCACAAAACCACAGAAATTTATCGACTCACAGTTCTGGAGGCCAGAAGTCCAAAGTCAAGGTGTTGGCAGCGTTGGCTCCTTCTGAGATTGTGAGGGACAGTCTGTGGCAGACTTTTCTCCCAGCATCCAACAGCCTCAGGCATCCTTGGGTTATTGAAGATGTTCTCCGTATGTCTTCACGCATCTTCCTTCTGTATGTGTGTCTGTGTCCAAATCCCCCCTTTTTAATAAGGACAGCAGTCGTTTTGGATGAAGGCCCATCCTACTGGCCTCATTAATCAAGTCAAAGATTTGATTTCCTCTATAAAGACCCTATCTCAAAATAAGGTCACATTCTGTGGTCCTGGGGGTCAGGACTTCAATATATGAATTTGGGAGGGACACATCAACTCATAACATTGGGGATGGGGGAATCTTCCCCTACACGGTGCCAGCAAGCTGGGCAGAGCTCAGGCTCTGGCAGATACCTCCAGGTGGCTGCATTCCCTCTGAAGCCCTGACTTCACATTTCACTGCCACTCCTTTCCTGTATGTATGTGTGTGTGAGTGTATGTTTGTGCAATGTGTGTCCTCTGTGCTGTGTCTGCTTTGTCTCTCCCATCTGATCATGAGCTGCTCTGGTGGCAGGGACCACATCTTGGTTATCTTTGTACTCTCCTCCCAAGCCATGCTTTGCCGATTAAAATTCTCAATACGGTGGGGCAACATTTTCCAGGCCTTTATTTTAAGCAAACTCAAGCCTTCACCTGTGTTCCCCCAGCCCACCTCTTTTACATCTTTAAACATAATTTGCAACTGTTCTCATAAAAATTAATTCAGGGCAAAAGTCACTGATGGATGTTAAAATCTCTGGGTGAAGATTATTAGGAAACATGATATGTATACAGACTCAAAACTACTAATCAGGGCTTCCCTGGTGGCGCAGTGGTTGAGAGTCCACCTGCCGATGCAGGGGACACGTGTTCGTGCCCCGGTCCGGGAAGATCCCACATGCCGCGGAGCGGCTGGGCCCGTGAGCCATGGCCGCTGAGCCTGCGCGTCCGGAGCCTGTGCTCCGCAACGGGAGAGGCCACAACAGTGAGAGGCCCGCGTACTGCAAAACAAAACAAAACAAAACAAAACAAACTACTAATCAATTACAAAAAGAGATCAGAGATTTCTTAATAATCAAAACGGAGAAAATCTAGTAGATACCATCTCAATCAGTGACTGCAGTTACCCCCACTGGGATAGGACTGACTGATCCTACCACCCCGCTACGGGATGCAGTGGGAGGGATACAGCATTGTTCGTGTTGCATATTTGCAAAACATTTTTAATTTGAATCTAATAATGAGGACAATTAGACAAATCCAGATGGTGGAACACTTTATACAACAGCTACTCTCTGATCTTAAAAAATGGCAATATCATGAAAGATGAGGGCAGGCTAAGGCATTGTCCCAGATTAGAGGTGACTAAGGACACGTGACAGCTAAATGCAGTGTGAAACCCTGATTTCCATCCCGGATCAGGAGAAAGTTGCTATAAGTGGCTGGTGGCCCCCACATAGAACAGCACAGGATTAGACCATGAGACCAGACAGTGGTGGGTTTGAATCCCAGCCCTGCCACTTACTAGCTTTGTGAACGTTGGGCAAATCATTTAATGACTTTAAGCCTTAATGTTTCCTAAACTGTAAAACGGGATTTGACTAGAGAACCTGTCTCTTAGGGTTGTTTTGAAAATGAAAGATAGTGATCTGTGTAAAAGTGGAGTATTATGGAGTATTATGCAGTCATTCATCCATCCATCCATTCAACCCATTCAACACAGAAGGGTTGCCAGTTCCAGACAGAGTGCTTGGCAGGTAGTAGGCACTCCCTTTAAGTGTCAGCATTCTATTTATACTGAACAAATCACTGAGCAAGTGTAGATGAGGACCAACGCTGACAGTGCTGTACTCATGATAAATGCATATGAGCGATGCTGGGAGGAAGGAGAATTCCCGAGGTGGCCTGACTCCTAGCTCAGAGGTGGACCGTTCTGAGTGCCTGGATCCGTCTAGGGACTTGATTATTCTACAGTTGTTCATCCTATAAGCATTTCCTGAACCGAGTAGTCGAGCCTGGAACTGTGGGAGGAAAGAACGATTAGAAGAGGCGACAAGAAAAGGGTAGAGGAGCGTGGAGAAGTGGGAGCCAGGGAGTGGCCCGTGGGAGACAGATAGGACTTGAGGGCGAGACTGGAAGATGGGACAAGGTCCACGGTGAGGCAGATGGGAGGTGATGCCCAGCATCAGGACCACCTTATGGACCTGATATCCAGGAAGGATGGAAGAAGTAGCTTCCTTCTCAGGTGAGTGGACATTTGAGTGATGTCTTGCACATGTAAGAGTCAAGGAGAGGTAGAGATGCCATTTCTGATGGAAAAATCCATCCACTCGTGTGGAGGTCAAATAGCAGAAAAGGGCCCTGGGAGTTTGGGGATTGGGCCAGGTTGAAAGGGTGTGGTGGGGAGAGGGCAGGGCATGATTGGGGTTGGAGGGGGGGTGGACTGTGAAGGGCTTGGAAAGGTATTAAGGGAGGCTGGACTTTTATTAAATGGCATGAGAAAGGCGTGACCTGGTTCTGCTCTGTAGGAGCAGGAAGGAGGCCCTTTGGCAAAGGTGGGCCCCTCTCAGGGGACATAACTAATGGATGATAAAGAGGAGGAGACCCCAAAAGTGCCCTGGGTCTTAGCTGGGGGTGGAAGAGCGAGAACTGCAGCTCCATCTTCTTCCTGGAAACCAGGTTCCCGGAAACCAGCCCCGTGGGATGGACCAGCAGAGAACGGCCTTGCCCACAGCCTAAGTGTAAGAGATAACACAGGACGAAGCTCTTGATAGTGGAGTTAGGGAGAGGGGCCGCATTGGGTAGGTGCTCAGGAAGAGGCTTAACAAGTTTCCTCTAACAAATCTAGATCTTTCCATTCTGGTCTCTAAGCCTTTGCATTTGTTGTTCCTAGAAGCTAAGTTCAGTCCCACTGTTTGCACAGCTGCCTCTTTATCAGCAAGCAGGTCTTATTCAAACACCACTTATGAAAAGTCTTTCCTGACCACACTTGCCAACACCGTCACTTCTTCATCCTACTCTCTCCCCACAGCTCTGGCCTGTTATCCTGTCTTACCCTGTTTTTAGATAGCACTTCTCACCATCTGAAATCCCATTATTTGCTTGTAATTGTCTATTTCCTCCCCCAGAAAGTAATACACTCCTGAAGGGCCTAGCCTCGTTCTGTGTTCTCTCTCCATCATTTGGGACAGTACTTGACATCTGGTAGATGTCCATAAAATAGTTGTCTGAAGGAATACATGGATGAATGGATGAATGGATGGATGGATGGATGGATGGATGGATGGATGGAAGAACAGACAAACTTGCTGACTGCTTTAATGTGATTGAAACTAGGGTGGATGGAGAGCTGGCCTATAATCTGAAGCGAAGATGGACTTTTGTGTTATTTTGGTGTGGTCCTGTTTCAGCAGTGTTTCAGAGCTGGACTTGATCATAGTGACTGTGGAATTTGCATGTGGTGGTAAGAGAGATAAAGAGACCGGATCCTAAAACGGGATATAGAGAAGCCACCCAGGAGCCATATCCAGTCTACACCGATGGTCGGTTTGAACTGCACCATGTGGAAACATTATTTGAAATTAGTTGCCAGCATTTAAAAATCTCTTATGATTTCAAATAAATGTACATATCTATTTGCACTTAACCAAAAGATCTGACAATATCAGCCCTGCATTATTACAGGGCGAAATTGGCTGGGGCTGGCTCACGTTTGCTCCCATTTGATCCGGTGGCTCTAAAACCCACTGGCCGGCTTCCTCATTCCCACCCCAGGCCTGGCCCCGTCAGCCTTTGAATTTGCTTTTCTTGCTCTAATGCACTAAATCATGATTCAAAGCAGTGGTTCCCAGCTCTTTGAAGTATGAGGACCCCTTTGGAAAATAACTTTTCCCTGTAATCATGAAATGAAATTCATGCTCACAGCAGGAACTCGAGAAACACAGAAAATCAATAGAAGATAGTAAACATCACCCACAGGCCCGACCTGTAGAGATCAGCACTGTTTACACTGAATGGATGTGAGGACCCCTAAAATCTTCACGGTCCTCACACTGTAGTACAGGGCCGCGCAGCAGGAGGTGAGTAGTGGGCCAGCGAGCAAAGTTTCATCTGCCGCTCCCCGTCGCTCCCATCACCGCCTGAGCCATCCCCCTCTCCCCACCCCCGTGGAAAAATTGCCTTCCACAAAACTGGTCCCTAGTGCCAAAAAGGTTGGGGACCACTGCTCTAGTAGTTTTATATATAGTAACTAACTATTGACTGACCGAAATAAGATGTAATAAAAAAAACACTATTTTTTTCAGAAACAGGGATAAAGAAACGTGTCTTTTCCTCAACACACTGTTTTCCCAGAGCCGTTTGGAAAATAGTCACACTTATACATGGGCACATATTACAGGCTCACCTAGTGGGTCCTTTTTGGTGCCCACATGGAGGTTCAGACGCTCATCTTTTGGGGCCCATAACTACTTCTACTTTAAGGAAATACAGGAAAGACTGCAAAGTGTGAAACTTTGGCATTATGGCACTCGTATCCCAATTAGATCCTGGCCAAATTATAGCAAACATACATTTTAGTGCATTGATGAGCTTATTGGAAATAAAGGAGTTGTTAAGGGTCGTTATAACTAAATAAGCAAGAAAGTAAATAAGTAAATATATAAATGTCAGAGGACTGAAACCAAAGCAAGGGATGGTAAATAGTAAGTGAGTAAATTGAGCAAAAACTATAAGGCAGCGTTGTCCTGAGGTCAAAGACCTATACTGGCACCACCAATGAGAAACTAAATTTTGGGCTCTTAGAAAGGCGGGGGAGCTGAACGCCAGGATCTATATTGAGCCTTGGATCACTAAAGACAGGGAAGAAAAGAAAAAAATAAACGTAGCAAAGTGCAAAGTCAAATGATGTAGACAAATCCAGTTATTTCAATAATAGCAATAAATGTAAGGGGACTAAACCACCACCAGTTAAAAGACAATGATTGTCAGATTAAATTTTTTTTAGTTTAGCCATATATTAATTGTAAGAAACAGATGAAACTATAAACAAAGAAAGGTTGTAAATAAAAAGAGGATAATAAATACACCAGACAAATAACAATGAATATCAAATCAAAATAATTTTAAGAAAAAAATTGCAAAATTAAAGATAAAGAGGATCAACATATAATGATAAGAAGTTCAATTCACCAATAAGATAAGACAGCTGTAAACTTGCATTCATTTTATAAAGCCTTAAAAATATGAAACAAAAATTGAAAATAGCTACAGGGAGAAATGGATATATCATGACAGTAGAAAATTTCAACACATCTTTGTTAATTATTGAAATGTCAAACAGACAAAAAATTAGTAAAGACATAGAATATTTGAATTATAGCTGACAGCCATGATTTGTTTTTTGAAACTACCAAAAGCTTTTATGCATACCAATTGCTAGGATGAGCACAATTCCTTTCAAATCCCAGAGAAATTACAATTTAAATAACTTCCAAAAGTTGTGCTTCACTGAAAAATACTGCCTCTCTAGAATAGGTATATGAAAGAAAATAAAAGAACTTTTTTAAAATTGTGAAAACGGAGCAGTATCTCTATTGTATTTTTCTTTTTTTTAATTTTTTTTTTGAGTATTTGGAGATCATTTTTTTTAACCTAATTTTTTACCTCATTTTTTCTTTAATTGCATTTTTGCCTTTTGTTTGTTTGTTTTAACATCTTTAGTGGAGTATAATTGCTTTACAACGGTGTGTTAGTTTCTGCTTTATAAAAGCCATGACTTAATGGACATATATAGGACTCTCCCAACATTAAATAGTACTCATTCTCCTCAAGAAATGTGGACACCTGTGTTTTAATAAATTTATTTTGTTTTTTATTTATTTATTTTTGGTTGTGTTGGGTCTTCTTTGCTGCCCGCAGGCTTTCTCTAGTTGCGACCAGTGGGGGCTACTCATCATTGCGGTGCGCGGGCTTCTCATTGCGGTGGCTTCTCTTGTTGTGGAGCATGGGTTCTAGACACGTGGGCTTCAGTAGTTGTGGCTCGCGGGCTCTAGAGCACAGGCTCAGTAGTTGTGGTGCAGAGGCCTAGTTGCTCCATGACATGTGGGATCTTCCTGGGCCAGGGCTTGAACCCGTGTCCCCTGCATTGGCAGGTGGATTTTTAACCACTGCACCACCAGGGAAGTCCCTGGACACTTGTGTTTTAAGATTCCTTACCATTTTTTCAAATTGATTTCTAATTTAATTGCACTGTGGTCTGAAAACATGGTTGAAATATATAGACTTTATTAAACCACAAAACATTTGTTATTATATTTAAAATAATCATTATCATACAGGTATCATATATCCTCTAATCACAATGGAATTAAGAAAGTAGATATAGATAACGCAAAAACAAATTTTAGTAATCCTCTGTGTTTGGAAATTTAAAAGCGCACATCAAAATGAGTTATGAATTAAAAAATTAATGTAAATTTTGAAATAATTTGAGTTGAATGATTCTGAAAATAGTACCTGTCAATGTTAAGCAGCAAGTGTGATACTTTAAGGAGAAATCCATACCTTTCAATAATATATTAGAATAAAGGAAAAGCTGAAAATGTGTAAACTAAAGAGAACAACAGAATACCCCCAGAGAAAGTAGAAAGGAGACAATAAAGAAAAATCAGAAATTAATGAAATAGGAAAGAAAAAAGATGTAACAGAGCAAATCACCTAGGCTAAATATTGGTTCTTTGGAAAGATTAATAAGGTAGACAAACTTCTGGTAAGACTGATTTAAAAAGACACGCACACATAACAGTATTAGGAATTAAAATAGATCAAAACTATAGCTACAACTAAGATTTAATACACTTTTATACAAGTCTTTTTGCCAAAAATTTGAATGCATAAATATAACTCCAAAATTGATTCAGAAAGGATTAAAAAGCCCAAATTTTCTTATAACCATTTAAAAAATGAATAAGAGGTTAACTATCTTCCCAGATTTTTTTTTTTTAAACAGGGGCGTTCAACCAATCTTTCAAGCTCATTCCAATCTTACACAGAATCTTCCAGAGATTAACAAAAAATGCCTAACCCATTCTATGGTGATAATGTAACCTTGATATCAAAATCATTCAGGGGCAGTATGAGAAAGGAATATTATAAGTCAATCTCATTCATTAACATGAATGCAAGTCTTATCTAAAATATTACCAAAGTGAAATCTGGCAATACCTAGAAAAGATAATGCATGAGAACTAAGTTGGGTTTAATCCCCAAAATCAAAGGTGATTTAATATTGGGAAAAAATGATAAATAGTCACTACTTTAACAGATTGAAGTTAATTAATTATCCCAGTATGTATAGAAATAAGACTTCAGAAAATTTAACACCCACTTGTAATCAATCAGTTACACAAACACAAAAATACTTACCAAAATAGAAGTGGACAAAAGCTTCCTTGACAAGACAAAGGTATGTACCCAAATCACCAGTCTCAATGGTGGTAAATTTGAACCTTTTCCTTAGGAATTAGAAGACGAGAGTACATTCTATCCCCCTTACTGCTCCAGAGGTCCTAATTAGCACCATAAGGCAAGAAAAAGGTGTCAAAGATATAATGATTGGAAAAAAGAAATAAAACTGTCATTATTCGTAGATGATATGATTATTTACATAGGAAATAAAAAAGAATCTACAAATTATTAAGATTAATGAGAGTTCAGCAAGGTAGATATAAGTCAATAATAGAAAAATGAATTCCATTTCTGTACACCAACAACAAGCAATTAGAAAATGCAGTTTCACTTGGAGGGCATTACGCCAAGTGGCATAAGTCCGACAGAGAAAGAGAAACACTGTGTGGTTACACTTAGATGTGGAATCTGAAGATACAGCAAACTAGCGAGTATAACAAAAAGAAGCAGATTCACAGAGAATGAACTAGTGGTTACCAGTGGGGAGGGGGAGGAGGAAATACAGGGGTGGGGGAGCAGCAGGTACAAACTATTGGGTGGAAGACAGGCTCAAGGATGTACCGTACAACACAGGGAAGACAGCCAATATTTTGTAATAACTGTAAATGGAAAGTAACCTTTAAAATTGTATGAAAAATAAAAAAACTAAAAACCTAATTTAATAAAAAAAGAAAATATATTAACTTAGAAAAAAAGAAAATGTAGTTTCAAAAATTATTTTATTTATTTAATAAATTTATTTATGTTATTTATTTATTTTTGGCTGCATTGGGTCTTCGTCGCTGTGCGCGGGCTTTCTCTAGTTGCGGCGAGCGGGGGCTACTCTTTGTTGTGGTGCATGGGCTTCTCATTGTGGTGGCTTCTCTTGTTGCGGAGCATGGGCTCTAGGCACGTGGGCTTCAGTAGTTGTAGCACACGGGCTCACTAGTTGTGGCTCGCGGGCTCAGTAGTTGTGGCTCGCGGGCTCTAGCCGCAGGCTCAGTAGTTGTGGTGCGTGGGCTTAGTTGCTCCACAGCATGTGGGATCTTCCCGGACCAGGGCTCAAACCCATTTCCCCTGCATTAGCAGGTGGATTCTTAACCACTGTGCCACCAGGGAAGCCCTGATTTTATTTATAACAGCAACAGAACAAAAGGTATGAAGCACGTACAGATAATTATTTTTTAAATGTGGAAGACTTATAGAAAAAAAATATACTATTAGAGAAAATCATTAAAGAGGTCATAAATAAATGGAGAAATATTTTCAGTTCATGGCCAGGAAGACTTGATATGTTGAAGGTCTCAAATATCCCCAAATTGAGCCATAGACTTAATACAATGCCAATCAAAATCCCAACTGCATTTTTAAAGGAACTGAACAAGCTGATTCTAAGATTTATATGGAAGAACAAAGGCCCAAGAATAGCCAAGACATTCCTGAAGAAGCATGAAGTGGGGCGATTTGCCCAGAAGATGTGGAGATTTATTACTAAGCTCTGAGAATTATGGCAGTGTGTTATTGGCACAGAGAGACTGACAAGTGAAGCAGAATAAAAAACTCAGAAACAAACCCAAGCACATTTGGTAACCTGATATCTGACTGACTGCAGCAGCATTTCGGGCCACCAGCAAGAGGAAGAACTCGTCTGTAGAAGATGCTGGGGCCACTCAGTGGTATCCATGGGGAGAAAAAACAAAAACGGGTCCTTACCCCACCCTGTCACTTACAAAAACTAGACCCAGATAAAGGTGTACATAAGAAAGATACAGTTTAAAAACTTTTAAAAGATAGTAGAGGAGAATATTCTCGTGACCTCCAGGTAAGGAGGTATTTTCTAATCGAGATTTAAGAAGGACCATCAGAGGAAACACTGGTAAATACGACTTCAGTAAAATCAAGAACCGTTGTTCAAATTCACCTTCAATAAACAAACCACAAACTGGAAGAAGACAATGGCCACACTTTAACAAACAAAGGATTACCTTCCAGGATACAATTCCTGTAATCCAATGAGAAAACACAAACAACCCTACAGAAACAATTTTGATATTAAAAAGGGATCCTCCCATCCCCCAAGGTATAAGCAGAGAGAAACTTCTGCTTTTTGGTGGTCTCTGAGTTTTGTGCCAGGAGAAAGCTAAAAAACCAGGTTTTACAGGAGTCCTCTTACTTGAAGAAGTGGGTCCCTTCTACTCTGAGGAAATGGAGACAAGCAAACTCTACCTCCCAAGAGGCTGCAGGCAGCAGACTGAAAAGGAGAGTCAGGCGAGGACAGGGTGTTACTGGGTGGCTTCTGTGAGATAAGCAAAACTGTTTTGTAAACAGGAAAATAAAACCTTTTTTTATTGCCTTCTAGAGTAATGAAATTAATGGCATTAACATATAGGCAAAGTATTTTAGAAACAAAGGGCGATTTTTATCAATGGCAGGGGGATGGAGGGGAGTGTGGGGAAGATCCCTTCCCAGTGATGAGTTATCAGCTTCTGGAGCTGGGTCTTACTGGGAGCTAGGAGACCTCAAGGACAAACGATGAGAAGAAGTGGCAAATGAGCGCCATGGCAGAAGCTTTTCCAAACTCCCAGCAGTCCAGCCTGCAAGCTGAGATGGTCAGACAGAGGGGAATTCATGCCTGGGACCAGCAGGGTGACCTCAGGCAGGTTGGGAACACCAAGCATCAGATTTCTCTCCTATAAATGTGGGGTGACAACACCTTCCCCCCAGGATGTGATGAAACATGACCTTTGTCATTTGGGTAGCCTGAAGCCTGGTACCCAGTAGGCACTCAGCCAAGTTCCCTGGGCTCCTTCTCCCTTGGGAAACCCAACGACACATCTGCTTCGGTTTCAGCTCTTTCCTCCCGCCTCCCTCTTTGCTGCTCCCCTTCTCCACAATTTGGCCTTTTCACTTTCCATCAACATTTAACTAGCAGTTTCCCTGGATATATTGATTTGGATAAACTCCAGTTGAGTTTCGAGCGAATGCATCATGGCGCACACAGACGTTAGAGCTCTTATAGACGGAAGGGACCGGTTAGGAATTACGGACTATGCTTGTGATAAAAATTAACATCAATAAAATAGATGATCACAATAATGAAACTTGCTGCCGTTTGGCCAGCACTGAGCCCAGGGTCTGAGCTAAATACAGTGCGTCTTTTCTCCATTTTAATCTCCATTTCATCCCTAGGACCCAGGCAGGCGCTATTGTTAAGCCCATTTTGCAGATGTGAAAACTGAAGCTAGAGAGCGGTTGTGCGTCTCGCGCAAGGTCATAAGGCTTGTTGGAGTAGGAGTCATACATTTTCCGTAGACCTGTCAGCTGAGCACAGTGGTTGTGCTGAGTGGTTGTGTGTAACTTGGCACAGAGGTTGGAAAGGTGACCCTGGGCTGACATCCCTGGCTCAAGCCGTACCGCCTCCCAGCTTTGGAACCTGAGGCAAGTGACTGCTCTGAGATTCAACTGTTCTCACATGTAAAACGGGGGCCAACACCAGCTTCAGAGCATTTCTGCAAGGATTCTATCAGATAAAAATATCTGAAGGGCTTAGCACTGTGCTTGGCACACCGTTTGTGAGGACTAAATGAGTTAACACGTGTAAAGCCGCGAGAGGCGCGCCTGGCGCGGAGTAACTGCTGCCTAAGAGCTTGTTTTTATTATTGTTCTTGTTGATGACAGGACCGTTCAGATTACAGACGAGCCCCTTTGCCAAGGACCCCGCGTGTGCTTTGGGGTCGTATGAACAGATCAATCATGATCTGGGTCAGAGCCTCAACAATACAAAGAACCCTTCCAGCCCATGATGTCTTGGAGAAAAAAAATCCGATTCTACACAAAAATCTGAATATCCAGCTTCTCTTGAAAAGCTAGATCTGGCAGTCCTGAGCTCACATTCTTCTCAGTGACAATCAGTCCTCTCTTCGTGACTGGCGTGTTTGAGACATGTGGCCTCAGTGGGGAAATGTCACCTGCCTGGTCCCTGTAGAGGCTGGAGTTTGTAACCCCTGGAGGAAGTGCCCCAGGAGCAAAGGTGTGACTTGCATGGTCTGAAAAGGGTAAGGAGGGCTTCTAGGAGAAGGTTATTTTGTTTTGTTTTGTTTTTGTTTGTTTTTTTAAATTCTGAGACATGGCAAATGTACTCAAGAGCATAAAATGTATACACCTAGTTTAAAGAAAATGCACACCCATTTCCTCCTACTCGGACTGAGAAATTGAATATTACCAGTAACTCAGAGCCTTGGTATTCAGCGTAATCTCCGACCAGCATCAGCCTCACCTGGGGGCCAGTTGGAAGGGCAGCATCCCCGGCCCCTCCCAGACCTATGGAACCGGGTGACTCACGTGTACCTCGGAGCTGGAGAAGGGCTGCTTTCGAGGTGCCGTGTGCAATTCTCAGCTGTGCCCACCTCCCTCCCCTAACCCGAAGATTTTTTATCCAAGTCAAGTTTAGCTTTACCACCGGTGTAGGTATCTCCCCAACCTATTGTTTAGTTTTGAACCTGGTGATGCAAAGAAAGGCCATGTGCTTCCTGCGAGCTGAGTGCTGGGCACAGACTCTGGGACACGCTCACTTCAGCTTCCCTGTGAGCTCCCTGGAGGGGAAGTCGGGGTGCGGGCACCCCCATGGGGTATCTGGAGGGGCTGCCATGTGACACAGGACCTTGATGGCGGGGATCTTAGGGATGATGCCCTGAACAACCCGCTCCGGAGGCCCCCCATGGAGGTCGTGCATCGGGCCAATGGGACAGCCAGCCAGATGAGTGCAGGGAGACCCAGGCTTTCCTGGTTTTCTCCTCTCCTTTCCTCCCATCCTTGTGGAACTGTCCTCTTTAAAAATCCCTTTACTGTAACCTGGTGGGATTTTTTTTAAGGAATTGAAATTAGAAGTATGTGTTCAGCTTGCCCTGATAAACCAGAGCTCCTTGGCCAGGTCTTTGAACAATAAAGAAGGTTTGGAAGGGCCCTGAGGAACAGCCTTCCTGTAGGACTGGAGATGTGTAAGGGAAGGATGGTATCTACTCTCCCAGGGCCGCTGTAACAAAGTACCACAAACTGGGTGGCTTAAAACACAGAAATGTATTTTCGCACCATTCTGGAGGCTGGAAATCTGAAACCAAGGTGTCAGCAGGGCCCTGCTCCCTCTGCCCGTTCTGGGAAGGACTCTTCTTCGCCTCTTCTTATCTTCCAGTGGTTGCCAGCCACCCTTCGTGGTCCTCGGTTTGTGGGTGTGTTACACCAACCTCTGCCTCTGTTGTCATTAGGTCTTCTTCCTGTGTCTCTGTGTGTCCTCTTTTGTTTTTATAAGGACATGCGTCATTGGATTTGAGGTCCACCCTACTCCAATAAGACCTCATCTTCACGAATCACAACTGCAAAGACCTTACAGTAAGTCCCCTACATACGAGCCTTCCAGTTGCGAACTTTCAACGATGCGAACGTGCGTGCCGTCAACGTCGGGCATGAGTGAAATTGCAGCTCGCCCTCCATCTCCTAGTGCTGACGACCCTTCAGCTCTACCATCTCCCACCTCCTCTCCCTCCTCCAGTCAGTAACTCTTCTTGCCTGTTCACTAGATGCCAGCCCCTGTGTTCCAGCTGTTGTGCTGTGCTACTGTACTTTTCAGAGTACTGTACTGTGAGATTAAAAATGTTGTTTTTATTTCTTGTGTCTGTTTTTTATGTATTATTTGTGTGAAAAGTATTATAAACCTATTACAGCAGTACTATATAGCCGATTGTATTCGTTGGGTACCTAGGCTACCTTTGTTGGACTTACGAACGTGCTCTTGAAACGGGACTCGTTTGTTTGTAGGCGACTTATTGTATTTCCAAATAAGGTCACATTCTGAGGTTCCGGTTCTGAGTGGTGGGGACACACTGTTCAACCCACTACAGATGGTGTGGCTGGAACTCGGGGGGTGACAGAAGAGCATGGCAGGGGATGCTGTGACCCGCGCCTCGATATTTGGGTGGTACTCTCCGCCCATGGAGGGTTTTAAGCATCTAGGTGATGCTGCCTTCATCCCAACGTTTTTCCATATCTCCACATTTCTCTTTGCCTGTGATGACCCATCCTTCGAGGCTCACATCAGCCCCTCTGCACAACCATCTCTGACCAGCCCTGAGGAGTTCACCCCACCCCCTGCTCGGCACCCCCCAGGCCCTGAGCTCCCCTGGGCTCCCCTGGCTCATGGCTTGTCATGACCTGTGGACGTGTCCATCTCTCCTCCTTGGACGGGAGCTCTTGGGTTGAGGGCCAGCTCTCATTCATTCCGGTACCCTCTGCTCCCAGCAAGGTTGGGGACAGCATGGATGGGAAGCCTGAGATGGGTCTCAGCACCAGTGCTGACCTGTCAGTGTTCTTTTCCAAAGAGGTGTTTGTTTTTCTGCCTTCATAAGAGGGCAGTTTTACCAGATCAGAGATTCTTTCTGATCTCTTTTCAAAAATGAACTTCCTTCTAAATATGCCCCTATCCCTCAGCTGCCGAAGAAAGGCTGTTCGTCTTTGGAGCCCGGGTGCCCCTGTGAATCAGGCCCCCAAATCCACACCTGCCTCTCTTTTTGCCAGCCCCCTCCACCCCACGGCCTGCTGCCGGGACCCCTCGGTTTGCGGCCCTCCTTTGACGACAGGTCCCGCGTTTCCAGGACAAGCCTCGGTCATAAAATCAACTGTCCACAGGCATTTAGGCCCAGGCATGGTTAATGCCAAAACTGGCCTCCAAATTGACAGTTAATGAGGGAAAATGATGAGGAGAGCTTGTTAACAGACACAGGCTCCAGGTAATAAACAGGCCATTAAAGCCAGGTAGTAAACAGCTTGCCAAGCACCATTTATGAACTTATTTTTCTGAAGGGGGAAAAAAAAATAACCAACAAGGCTTGTCTCCTTTGGTGACTGGATCCGACTGGCAGTCAGAAGAAGGGAGAGCTTCCTGACAAGGCCAGGGCTGGAGAGGATGGCAAGAGGCTGCCCAGGAAGCCCCCTTAGGTTGGGATGTGCAGATGTGTGGGCAGGACCCTGGCACCTGGGCAGTGGACTAGCTGTGGACTCCCATGGTCAGGACTTTGGTCCCAACTGTTCCATATACCCTTGCAGGCTGTATGTGGTGTCAGGAATCCTGGGCACTCTTTCTGGCACTGGGACCTGGGAGAAGTAACCTGATTTTTCCAGCCTCGGTTTCCCCACTGCAATGATGGGGAGAGACTCCGTTGTCTCTTCAAGGCCTTGTACTGAGTTAAATACCGCTCTCCCCAATTCATGTCCTTTCTAGAAACTCAGAATACCCCTATTTTTTTTGAATTGAAGTATAGTTGATTTACAATGTCGTGTTAGTTTCAGGTGTACAGCAAAGCGATTCAGTTATACATAAATATGTGTATAAAGACTACATATGTGTGTGTATTCTTTTTCAGATTCTCTTCCATTATAGGTTATTACAAGATATCAAATATAGTTCCCTGTGCTATACAGTAGGATCATGCTGTTTATCTGTTTTAGAGATAGTGGTATATATCTGCTAATCCCAGACTCCTAATTAATTTATCCCTCCTCCCTGCTTTCCTCTTCAGTAACCATAAGTTTGTTTTCTATGTCTGTGAGTCTGTTTCTGTTCTATAAATAAGTTCATTTGTGTCATTTTTTTTTTAGAGTCCACTTTTTTGGAAGTTGGATTGTTACAGATGTAATTAGTTAAGATGAGATCGTACTGAAATAGGATGAGACTTAATCCAATACGACTGGTGTCCTTACAGGAAAAGAGACACATACAGGGGAGAAGGGCACAGGGGGACAGAGACAGAAATTGGAGCGATGTGTCTATAAGCCAAGGAACACCAAGTGTTGCTGGCTGCCACCCAAAGCCAGAAGAGGTGAAGAAGGACACTCCCCTAGAGCCCTCAGCGGGAGCCTGGCCCTGAAACACTTTGATTTCAGACTTCCAGCCTCCACAACTGTGAGATAATAAATTCCTGTTGTTTTCAGCCATCGTTTGTAGTACTCTGTTAAGGCAGCCCCCAGAAACTACCACAGGCCTCCAGTTCTAAAATCCTCTACGTGAGATGCTTGTACCTCAAATCCTTGCCGGTTGAAAGTGCATTTCTGGAGGACAGGCATATAGCGTTTGCATATACCTGTGGTTCAGAACTAGGGTATTGTGCCCTCAGGGGACATTTGCAACTCTGGGGATATTTTTGGTTGTCACCACTGGGGGATGGGGTGCGGTGTGCTCCTGGAATCTGGTAGGTAGAGGCCAGGGAGGCTGCTACACATCTTACAAAGAATTACCCAGGCCAATAGTGTTTGGACTGAGAGCCCCTGGCATATGGCACTATTGACTCAGAGCCCTGTGGAAAGGTAAACTGAGGCAGGTTAAAATGTTTCAAGAGTTTATTTGGGCATGTGTCAATTTAAATCAGGCAGCCCCCAACCAGAGTCGGTTGGGAGCACCCTCCCAGCAGGAGCTAGGACAAGGTTTTCATAGAGGAGACGGTGACGCTGAGGAAAGCAGTGATCTGATTGGTTATAAGCCTAAGAGGCTGCCTGACTTGGGAAAGGCTCGTTGGCCGTTTGTGATTGGCTATTCATCAGTTTCATTTCCTCAGATTCTAGAGCACTGGCCTGGCTTAGCTTTCAGTGTGCTTACGGGGGCTACCAGGGCGTTAGAGCCGCCCCACCTAACGGGCTCCTTGTTGAATTACTGTAGCAGCCCTGATCTGGTCATAGTGCTTTATCAGAACCGACCCAGAAGAGTGGCCCGTGCCCAGGGCAGGCAACCAGACTCTTTAGCTATAGACTTATTCTACGCAATGATATATCAAATGATTGAATCTTTCTAAACTAAACCTTCCAGTTAACACGACCCTCCCCCCAACACACATACACATCAGGATCAACAAGAGGGTTTTCGAAATTTGCATATATGTCAACCGACAGGTCAACAGGTGCGGGCACCAATCAGCCTGAGGACCAACACATGAGCGTTCACCAACACACCAGAAAGACCCCGAGATTTAATAGCTCGAAGACACTCGCAAGGGTGAGAGCCTCTCCTTCTCCTGACACGGGAAGGCGCGTCCTTGGCCAGAGGCTCTGGGTCCCTCACCAGGTCCTAATCCACAGCAGTGCATCTGTACCCACAAGGCAACTGATGGACCAGCCCTGAGACCATTGAAGGTACCCCTAAAGAACATACCTGCTAGAAGAGGGTGCGTTAACTAGAACCGTTAGTTTAGATAAATTAGAGAATTGTACGCTGTGGAGTTGAATGACTCTGTAATGGACGTAACTAAGTTGAGAAGGTCACAGCTGGCTGGTTTCCACGTCTCGTGTCAAAGCATGTGGCGTGGGCATTGTCACACAGTTCATTCTAGCCTTTGACTCACACAGCTTTGCCAGTGTGTCACCCACACGGGACGGTGTGTCACCCACCATCGCATCCCTGACCAGCACTGGCCAGTCCCTCACCTGGGGGTGGGCGCAGAGCGGTGCCAGCTGCTACTGCCACTCCTTCTTCGAGCCCCATATTTTAGTGAGCAGCAAGCAGACAGCTAAGCTCTGGGCTCTGACTTCAGGGTGCTTCTAGGTTCAGCAGCTGCCCTGTGGCTTCTACAAGGTCCGGAAACTGCAGAAGCCACCATCCCTCATTTGTAAAGCATGGGCCATCGTAACAGCACAAACCTCTCAGGGTTTCGTGAGGATAAATGAGATAATGCAGCTAAATAAAGCGCTTAGCACAGCACCTGGCGCAAAGGCCATGCATAAGAAACCCCTCAGATACCTGCGTTGCACCAGCATCCTTGCACCAGAACCAGATTTCCCACCCTGCCGCACAAAGTATAGGCTTTGGGAGGCAGACACCAGCTGAGTAGCTTCCGGTCAGGGACTGATCTCTCTGAGCCTCAGTTTGCGCAGCTGTAAAATGGGAATAATGCTTATCTTTGGGAAAATTAAATTAGATAAAATGCTCAGCAAGGTACCTCTGAGGTTTACACTCATTCTTTCCCTTTTTCCAGGTTCTTGTCAGGGTCTACCTGTCCTACCACTGAGAAAATCGGGGCCTGGCTGGGAACAGAGTCGGGTTCCCTGGGTGCTGATCACCAGCACCTGGAGGCCTCCAGGTCAAACTCTGGAAGCATATCCAGGCCTCGATTTTAGGATGTTACCTAGAGGCAATGCACCCAACTTCCCAATTTTACAAAAGGAAGCCTGACACCCGGATGGGACAGCGACCCACCCCCCGAGGTCCCCCAGCAGGTCAGAGCAGAGGCTCGCTCCTCTTTCCCTTTGCTGCCAACTTCATTCAGTAGGTGCTTGTGATCCCTGAAGAGCCAGGCGCCGTGTGAAGGGCCTGAAAAGAGGGGGATCCCGTGTCTGCCCTCCCAACTGCAGTTGGTGAATGATGCCACCCCATCCCACCCCCCAATGATATGTCCGTTGGTGACAGGGTCTTTGTAGATGTAATTATGTTAAGAATCTCGAGATGAGATTATCCTGGATTACCCAGGTGGGCCTTCTGTCTGGTGACAAGTGTCCTTTCAAGAGACAAGAGGAGGAGAGGGAAGGCCATATGAAGAGAGAGGCAGACATTAGCCACAGGTACCCTCATTATCCTATTTTACAGGTAAGAAAACTGAGACTCAGAGAGGCCAGGAGGAGGCGGAAGTGGGAAGGAAACTGTTTTGCTTCCAGCCTGTGCTCTTGACCTCAACACTGGGCTGTCAAATACGGGGAGCCATTCAGCTCCCCCTCTTTGGTCCTCTCATCAAGCCAGCTCTTCATAGAGACCTTGCGCAGCCCTGCAGCTCCGTGAGAGCCAAGTCAGCTGAGAAATAATTACAATACTAGCAAGGAACAATTGCTGGGCGTCTGCTCCGTGCCAGGCACTGTGCAAAGCACGTCCACGAATGAGCCCATTGCCTCTATAGAGCCTACAGCCCTATAAAGCAAGGGCTATGATTGTTATCATCCTATTTTACAGGTGGGAAGATTGAGGCTTCCGATACACACCTATTTGGCCAGAGTTCATGATCTCAAGTGCCCACGTTGCAGGAAGCACCTTTGAGAGGAAGACAGGCCATTGGCCAGAGCGTTCGCGCACGGCTTGAGTGTGATCATCCAACCCCAACCCCGACGCTCTTCGTAGGTCGTCGTTCGCAGCTCTTGGCACATTGCTTAACCATCGAATTTCATTTGTCTGTTTTCAGTAGAATGGAACCTCCCTGAGGGTGTAGGGGCCACACCTAGCAAGGACGAGCTCAGTACTACTAGAGGAATAATCAAGTATCTCTGTCTCTCCACCACGCTCTGGACTCTTTGGGGTCAGGACTTGTCCCAGGACCCGGGCATCTAGCACAGGTAGAGCCAGAGCCCCTGTGTGGCTAATGACCACCAAGCCCTGGTTGAAACATAAATGTGGAGGAGACAGAAACCCAAGGAGGAAGTCCTCCCAAAGCAAACGCCCCCGTTTTGGGGCCTGATATATGTGAACGAACATGGTATTTAATTGGCTAAAACCAGAGCTGTCATCACCTGACCAGAGAGCCTGAAAATAGAGCTTCAGCACATTATGCTTCTGCTGGGGAACCGTGGTGCGGCGGCCCTGGGAGCCCGGGGCTGCTGGAGACAGCAGCGGGCATCCGTCTGTCTGGGGAGCAGCTGAAGATTTGGTTATTCCTTCGGGGGAGGCCGCAGCATGGGAGAAAGCTCGGGGGGCCAAGGAAGTCTTCATTTCCGGGAAAGCAGACAGCCCCGTTCATTTCTTTTGCCTCAGTAATGGTCATCATTGTTCCTTTGGGTCCGTCGCTTTATAGTTTGCAAAGCGCTTTCCCATTCACAGGTCTTCCCTGTGTGTCCGGGAGTGGGGTCTGGCGGGATTGTCAGCCCAGCTCTATGGTTAAGGGAACCAAGGCTCAGGAAAGGCAGCCGATCATCACTGCCACGCATCTTCTGATACCTCAAAGGCGAGTCGTAGAGCGTCATTTTCCTCTTGCAGGTGTGTTCTTCCAACTGGCGGCGTGCGGTTGTCAGAACTTGCCCCGCACGAATTTGGGAAGTCTAATGAAGTCCTCCTGGGACCTGCTCCCTACCCCTGCCCCTGCTGGGTCACTCCCGTTCTCTCCTCCCTACACCCAGCTCTCCTGGACTCCTGCGGGTCTGCATAGCTTGACAGGCCCTCTGCCAGGTGCAGTGCCAGCCCCTCCTCTGCTCTCCTTCCCCTCGTCACCTGCACTAGATCCTGGGAGGCTCGGCCGGCGAACCACCCTGTCTAGGAGGCTCCTACAGGCTTCCTCTGTACTCCCTTCGCAATCAGATTCCAGAACCTTCTCCCCGAGGCTGGAAGTCAAGGTGGACTACCCTTTGACAGAGATCGAGGGCTGCATGGACCTGGATGGCATAGCAGGGGGTTTCACTGAAGACAGCGGAATGAAGGGATGGAGGACAGAGGCATGGGCAGGGCTGGGGAGAATCTCCAACGGGTGGTGAGGTGCCCCAGGGCTAGCAACGGAAGGGAGCTGTTACTACAGCCAGGTCTGCAGGAACGAGGGGGAGGAGGTCTAAGAGAGGGCTGCGATGGAGCCCTGGCCTTTACCAGCTGCCACCCAGCAGGCGGTGAGCATGGGTAGTAAACATCACCCCTGCCCCTTCTGCCGCCCATCAGCCAAACCCTACGAAGAGCCAGAGGGCGAGGGGCCTGGGTTAACTCCACACAGGTCAGCCTCACGGGCTTGCGGAAGAGTGGAGAAGGTGAAAGATCTGGGAGGCAAGTGGAGAAGACCCAGCACATGGGCTTCAACTAGCAGAGAGGCCCACACTGGCCCATCAAACGAATCACCACCAGGGGTGGTTTTGAATTTCAAAATTCAGATTCCCTGGCCCCTGCCCCGCTTCAGAGGTTCCAATTTAGTAGGTCTGTGGCGTGTCTCCAGAATCTGCTTTTTAAAAAGCACTGCTCTGGGGCTTCCCTGGTGGCACAGTGGTTGAGAGTCCGCCTGCCGATGCAGGGGACACAGGTTCGTGCCCCGGTCCGGGAGGATCCCACATGCCACACAGCGGCTGGGCCCGTGAGCCATGGCCACTGAGCCTGCGCGTCCAGAGCCTGTGCTCCACAACTGGAGAGGCCATGACAGTGACAGGACCGCGTACCGCAAAAGAAAAAATAAAAATCACTGCTCTGGGTGATTTTTAAGGGCAGCGTCAGTACAATTCCAGCATTCTTTCTCAGGTCACTGGGAGCTCTGAGCTCTGGTCCCATCCCTGGTTCACTGACGACCTTGGGCTAGTCACCTCCACGTTCTGGGCCTTAGTTTCCCCATCAGTAAGCAGAGAGTTCCGGAGGCGTCCAACCTGAGGGGACTGCACTAAGTTGCCAGCCATGCAGGCGGTTTCTGAACTCTTCCCCCAGCTCCCAGGATCCCCCAGCTCTCTGAAGTTGACAAAGGCCTAAAGAGATCAGGTACCCCGACCAGAGGCCCGTGGCTGCCCTCTGCGTTTGCTGTTCTCCTGAAATGAGATGTTCTCCTGATGTGGATGGAGGTCGCTGACGTGGGGAACACAAGGCAGATGCAGGGAGGCTGGAGGGAGGATGGGTTTACGTGGATTCTTGATACATCGGCCCCCCACAATCAGGCCACCATGACAAGAGAGGGCAGAAAGGCTCATGAGCCACAGTCCACAATCCTTTGGGAGCCTTGTCTGGCTCCTCTGTACCTCTTACTTTGGTTGGGGGGCTACCCACAGATGATCTCCAGGAGAAAAGATGTAGAGCAGTCTGTCCCCAAAGGTGACTGTTCTCGACACCTCCATGCCCCACTTCCCTAAGCAAGCCCCGTCAGGCCAGCTGGAGAGGAGCGCTCCCACTGCCATTGGAGCCCTGGGCTCAGAGCTGCCCTGCTCTCTCCACCATATGGTGTCACTGGGTCTCATTTATCTTTTATCCTGCGAGCCCAGCGCAAGCCTAGAACCCAGTAGGGGATCGTGGCATGTTTGAAAAATAGACAAACGCAAGGTCTACATGGACTTCTCTTGTGTATTGCCAGCCCCTAAGAAATAGTTGCACGTTATTTCTCTGACCTTGACTCCAGCTCACAGTAAAGTCCACCCGCCAGCCCAATCGCCCAATGGAAACCCAGCCACCATTTTGTAGCTGGTTCTCAGACATCCTCTAGTGGTTGAGAAGGAAAGCAGCTGAGTTCAAAGAGAACCCCTACCCCTGCCCACCAACGAGGCCTAGGGGAAGGGGTCTGCTGTCCTCAGAGAGCCTCCTGCCGTTACTATTACTAGTGATAGTCATCACCACTTACAAAGGCCCAAAGAGGTTAGGAGACTTGCCCCTGCTCGCTCAGCTCACGAACGGCTTCATCCTTCCTGGCATCTCCGGCATTAGACCCTGCTGACCACCGTTGCCACCACCACTGCCGTCCTCCTGGTCATTGCACCGACCAGCCCTCTTGTCCCTTGGCTCCCCTGTCATCTCCTTCTTTGAAGACACCATCTCACTGTCTTCAGCTTCTCATAAGATTCCTTCTCAGTCCCCTCTTCTGGCTCTGGTTATCTTCCACCTCCAGCTGCGGGTGCTCGGGAGTCTAGGGATCCCCCATAGGTACCTCACCACCTTGATGAACCAAGCTGCCATGGCCTTCAGCCTGGTCAGTTAATTGTTGGCCAAGCCCCGAACTCCCTTGAAGGGATCCCTCGTCCTTGTAAACTCTGTATCTGAAGGCTTTTTTGAAGACTTTCCATCACTTGGCCACTTTCCATCACTTGGCCACGCATCACTTGGCTTCCCCTACAGTCATGCCGCGGTATCCCCCCGTTGATGTTCTCAGAGGCCGCTACAAAGAGAAGTCTCATGTTTGAAGCACAGCATTGAGTCACACGGCGCTTGCACCCTGATATTAAGCTGAGTCATGCTGAGTTTTATGTTTCCAAAGCACTGAGAATCTCCTTGGTTGCCATTTCCCACCCCTAAGGATGCTATCAGAGCCTCCAGCCTCCTGAGCTGGGATTCTCCCTGCCCTGTATTTTTAGGTAGTCCCCAAATGTTTGTTTAGCACCTGGACCCTGCTCTAGACTCTGGGGGTACAGCAGGGAACAAGACAGATGAGGTCCTGACATACAAGGAGAGGAAACACGATTATAAGCAAAGGTCATTTCAGAGTGGGATAACGTTTGAAAAGAATATGGCGGATATGACATGATGAGGGTGTGAGGCCATGGTAGCTGGAATGGTTGAGGAAGACATCCTTAAGGAGATGCCATGCAGAGGGTGAAAAGGAGCAAAACCCATGTGAAGAGATGGGAGAGGATCAAGTGCAAAGGCCCCGAGGAGGCCAGTGCGGCTGGACAGAGTTGAGTGAGGGAGCTACGGCTAGGAGGTGAGGGCAAGGGGCAGGCAGCAGCCAGGTCGCTCTGGGCCTTGAAGACCACGTTAAGTCGTTTGAATCCCGTTCTAGGTCATTGGGCCTTCATCTTACCGGCTGTGCCGTGAGTGCAAGTCTCCGACCACTCTTTACCTGAGCCATTTCTCAGGGTTGTGTTTATAGTGAGCACGCTTGAGACACCGAGTAATGTCCCCTCCGTGACGAAGAGCAGACTTATTTCCTGATTGCTGTAACGTAGCATGTTCCCCGAGCTCAGAGCTCCTCTCCTGTAGTGCAAACCCGGGGCATGTGCAGCTGTTCATCTAGGCCCATCCGTGTCACCTCTGTGGGAACTGGGGCTGAGGAACCTTTGGTGACCATGCTGATACTACCCAGTCCTCTTGCTGTGAGTGACACTGTCTTTGGTCTCTGACCCGGGCGTCTCGTGTCATTTATCAGCCTGCATGAAACCAGCATGCTAATTTGCGAGCTTTCAAGTAAGGTGAAATCGCAGCCCCTTCTCAGTTCTTGACAGGATGGCTTTGGCAGTTGGAAGGACAGGGCATCAGGTCAGCCTAGGAGCCAACTGTGGAAATGGAGTAAAGCAGACTGGTCTGGGATTTATTCTGGAGGCAGAGTTACTAGGTCTTGCTGAAGGATATAGGAAAGAGAGCAATTAAGGGTGACCCCAGGTGTGTGGGCTGAGCAGCTGTGTGGATGGCAGTGCCACTTGGTGAGACGGGGTAGACTGGTAGAGGAGCAGTTTGATGAGCTCTGCTTCAGCCACATTAAGTCTGAGATCCCTGTGGGACATTGGGTGCAGGTATCACCTGGGCTGGACGTGTAGACTTGGGAGTCGTCAGCATGCAGGTGATGTGGAAAGCCACGTCAGGGGATATTGGCCCCTCCCAGCCAGGAGCTGAGGCCTGTGCGCATGCCCTGTGGAGCCTCAAGTTATCCCAAGTGGGACCGATGCTGGGCCTGAAAGGGCCCCTGTGGTTCCCTGTGCTCCCTGAACTTTTGAGTCAAAAGGCCAGCCTTCAGAATCCTTGAAATCTAGACTTAACCACTTACCCTCAGTGCCCAACTGGGCAAATGACTTGGCTTCTTTAAGCTCTGTTTCCTAACTTTGTAGAAAAAGAATAATTGTACCCACCTCTTGGGTGGTCCTGTGAATTCAATTCAGCGTGGTGCCCGAGACAGTATAAGCACCGAGGAACACTGCTGTTTCTATCTGTCCCTTCATTCAATGAATGGCTCATGGTGCACACCCCCTGGGTCAGACACTGTTCTAGGCTCCACGGACACAGCAGTGAACAAAACAGGAAAGTGGGGCTTCCCTGGTGGCGCAGTGGTTGAGAGTCTGCCTGCCGATGCAGGGGACGCGGGTTCGTGCCCCGGTCCGGGAAGATCCCACATGCCGCGGAGCGGCTGGGCCCATGAGCCATGGCCGCTGAGCCTGCGCGTCCGGAGCCTGTGCTCCGCAACGGGAGAGGCCACAACAGTGAGAGGCTTGCATACTGCAAAAAAAAACAGGAAAGTTGAGTGTATGTTCTAGGAGAGGGGGGCAGACTATGAAAAAAATAGTCAAATGGAGAACAGTAAATCAGGGTGTGGAAGGGCCTGTGCTGTGCTACTCAGATGCCCCCTTGTCAGGATGGCAACCTGCATTCCCCCACCTGCTAGGAGCAGCGGCTGCCAAAGGCCCTCAGCTGAGTCTCTCTCTGCCAGTTTCCCTCATGCAAGGTCACACTAACTTCCCGGGGGCATCTGCCTTCAATGACTGGTTGATGTTGGGGTGTAAAGGTCTTGGCTTAGTTGGGGGCAATTCTGAAAGGTCATCCCAGCTCCAGAGCTCCTAGAAGGTATGAGGCCTTTGTTGTGCAGTAGAGTTTGAAAGCATTGGATGGATGGATGCATGGATGCCTTGGGCCTGCTGTATTTAACCTATTCACCCAAAGTCCAGTCCCTTCGGTTCTCCGTGTTGGCATCAACCAAACTTGCTCTCTGCCCTTTAGCACACGGTACTGTGTGTTCACAGGTGTAACGTGCTACTGGCTGGCCTCTTCCCCATTCGCTGTTTGGGAAGTGGAATCAAAGCACAGAGCACACTCTCACTCTGGAAAAAGAGAGACCAGGATCCAAGCTTGACTCAGCCATTCTCCCTTAGAGGGTCTGCTGTGTCTCTTAAATTAAAAAAAAGATCTGTTAAGTGCTTACATAATGCAAGACACATAGTTCATACCCACTGAAGGTCCTTTTCCTCTTTTCTTTTCCTCTGTCCCGGTTTTTTCTTTCAGTCCATATCCAGTGCCTCACACATCCTGAGGTTTTATTCTAAGAGCAGCAGCCACGAAAAATAAAAACTATTATTTCTCTGCATTCTGCCTCTTTCTGAAGACATGATGGGTAAGCTTACATTGAAATTTAGGCTTGGTAAGGATAATCAAAGGTAAAATCAGTAACCTGCAAAACAGAGAACTCAGAGGCACACGGAACAAGCAGTTGCTGGCACTAAGGCACCCGGCAGACAAGGTGAAAAGGGAATGTGGCCAGTTGCTTAGCTCTTATTATCAGAAAAAGGAGAATCCACCAGCCATCCCAGGACATCAGAAGTGGAGCATTGGACCTGCAACAGAAGAAATTAAATCCCATACCCTTCTAAATTTCTTAAACTGAAAGAATTTTGGAATGTGGTGCCTGCCTATTCCTAGGTAGAATTTCTACATAAATCCCGGACTGAAGCAGGGGGAGGGGAAATTTGGAAATAGATGCTGTGAAAAAGTTATTAGTATTACACATAGCAGTGGACTTAAACTAACATCTCTGATCTGATGTGTCTCTTGTGGAGAAATGAAAATCATATGTACGCTGGTCGGGAAAATGCTTCCACCTAATTGCTTGTGGATGAAGCATTTATTTATAGATACCCAGAAGGAAATTTGGCTTCCCTGCTCTATAATACGGCAGGGAACACGGCCAGGTAGCTGCCGACTCCAGGACACTCTGTGTTCCATACGGCAAGAATGTGGAACCACTTTCCATGTAAACACAGTGGTTCTTCTTTTTCCCTCTTATACTTTTTCTTTTTTTAATTTTAGAGCTCTTTGAAGAGGACCCGGCTTAGCCATGAATGTAAGGGGCCAGTCACCCCCGCCGTGGTTAGGTGGTGGCATCTGAGGGTGAGGGACTCTGCCAGACCTCACTGCCCTTCCTCATGCTTTAATTAACTCCCAAGGAGATAAGGAGGACAGAGTCTCCCCCAGCTCTCAGATTCTGGAAACAGTGCAGAAGACGATTTCAACATTCTCACAAATTCTCTGGATTAAAAGGAAATGAGAATTGGGGACATTGCAGAGAATCTAATTACTGCCCAGTCCATCAGTCCTTTGCAGCAAGAAGGTCCCACAGGAGGGAAACCTTTGCTCCACTGCACTCAAGAGTGGGTATGGGGAAGCCAGAGAGAATCATTGACTGTGGGCCAGGACAAGCTCTGTTCCAAGAACAAATGGGATTTGGGATTTGGACGGCAGCGAGGAGTCCCTCAAACAGTGCTTCAGACCAAGGAGAGAGGCCTAAGGGTCATCATAGAGACCAGGTGGACAGGGCTTTACAGTTTGCAAAATGCTCTCAGCTACTCGGTTTTTCAGACCTTCCTTGCCAGCAAACATTGATTTTGCACCTGCTGAGTGCCAGGTACGACGCATGATGGGTTTGTTTCTGGGAGAACAGCAACGATCAGCATCTGCCCGTCCTACCTGCAGAGGGGAGCCACATGCCCGTGAGTTTGCAGCCTCCCTGCCATCACGATGGGCCAGGCCGCCATCGACTGCGTGCCTGCAGCGGCCTCCTGACCAGTGTCCCTGGTGGCAGCCAGCCGTATACCCCTGCAGACCATTCTCCAGAAGGAGACGGAAGGATACTTTCCAAAATCCGTCAGTTCATGTCTCTCAAAGGTAAGTCAGAAACAAGGCCAGGTAAGCGATCAGGTAGAGTGTCATCTGCATAGAACCTTCTAAAAGTCTGGGAATGGTGAGTTGAATGTGTCAACTTGACTGGGCTCCAGCACCCAGTTATTTAATTAACCACGAATCTAGGTGTTGCTGTGAAGGTATTTTGATGTGGTTGACATCCACCACTGTACGTAAAGTTGACTTTAAGTAAAGGAGGTAGCCCCCGCTAATGTGGGCGAACCTCATCTAAGCTGTTGGAAGCTTTAGGAACAAAAACTGAGGTTTCTGGAGAAGAAGAAGAAATTTTGCCTCAAACTGCAGTGTCGGCTCCCGTCTTCTGGTCTGAATGTCTCGTCTTCCGGTCTGTCCTATGCATTTTGGACTTGCCAGCCCCTGTAATCCCATGAGCTAACTCCTTGAAATAGACCTCTTTATACACACACGCCCTATTGGTTCTGTTTCTCTGGAGAGCCCTGACTGATACAAGCCTCCTCTCTGACTCAGAAAAAATGTCCATGTCCTTACGATGGACGACAGGGTCCCCTCTCTCCGTCCGTCCCCCTCTCCAGCACCACCCAGCACCCTCTCCCTTGCTCCTGGCACTGCTGTTTTTTCTCACAAAGGCCTTTGCACTTGCCTTTCCCTCTGCCAGGCATGCCCGTCCTCCAGATGGTCACACTACTGCTTCTTCTTTCTCTACTTCTTCTCATGGTCTCTAGGAAAATGTCACCTTCCCTAAATGCCACCTAAATACCAACCCCTGTCACTCCCTACTCCCGCCCCTGCTCTGTTTTCCCTCTTGAATTGGGTACCATCTGATGTAACATACACTTACTGGCTTTCTTCTTTATTTCCTTTCTCCTCACTTGAGAATGGAAGCAACCTGAGGGCAGAGCCTTCGGTTCATCTTGATGACTGAGGTGTCCCCGGCACCTAGGTCTGTCTGGTACATAGTTGGTGCTTGTCTTAGTCAGCTCAGGCTGCTCTAATGAAATACCACAGACTGGGGTGACTTAAAGAACAAACATTTATTTTCTCACAGTTCTGGAGGCTGGACTTCCAAGATGAAGGTTCCGGCAGGGTTCTGTTTCTCCTGAGGGCCCTCTTCCTGGCTTGCAGACGGCTGCCTTCCCACCTAACTTAGTTACCTCCATAAAGGCCTCATCTCCAAATACTGTCGCACTGGGAGGTTAAAACTTCAACACCTGAATTTTGGGGGATGCAATAAGTTCGTCATGGCACTCAGCAAATGCTTGTTGAATGAACAAGAGGGCGAAGTAATAGAGAGTCGGCTGATCACCATTCAGAAGACCCTCACCAGCCCGGATGGTGCTGGGAGGTTCTGGCAGAGAGGACTCCTGGGCTGCAAACCTAAAAAGCCCCTCCGTGCTGATGGCTTTCTGTTACCATTCTTTCCACTTCACACATCAGGAAAGCGAGGCTCAGTGATTTTCAGCAACTCATTCAAGGCTGGAACTGAGGACCAGGAAGATGGGGCTGGGGGTGTCAGTGGGGAACAGACAGGAAACAGAAACCATACCAGGTAGTTGAACAGAGAGAATCTGATATACAGGATGGTTAACTAGGTGTAAAGTGGTTAACTGGGTAACTCAAAGGGTAAAAAGACAACTGTAAGGCATTTGGGAGGTAGCAGCTGCAGGAAGCAGCCACCTCCTCTAGGCCTCGGGAACAAAGGAAAGAGTTTGGAATTGTCACGACTGAGACTCTTAGAGGAGGGCGCAGGGGGCCACCCGGGAGGGCTCAGGCTGGCCAGTGGTGGAGTCTTTGGGGAGGACGAGGCTCAGTGAAGGGGCAGTGTGAGTGCCGGAAACACTGCAGACCAGATTCAGTTGATCCTGTAGAAAAGCAATGATGCCAGATGCCGCTCTCAGGAAGACCCTCTAGCCTAGGTGGGCTGCAAAAGTGGGTGGTGACCTCGTCCGGTCTCTTTAAGGCAGAAGAGGTTGGGTTAGGGCAACAAGGGTGTCCACCACCCTTCAAAAAATCAGAACTAATAAGAAAACTATTTCCATTTTGAGAAAAATATCAAAATAGTTATAATGGTTGAACTTAGTTCTGTTTTCTATGTTAAAATGTGCATGAAAGTAGGAAAGAAATCTTTGATGAAATTCTAGGAAGTGCTTTCCATGATCTTCCAAATGATATTTTTTGGTGGCAAATACCACATTTTGTACTGAATTGGAAAAAAAAAACCGGTAATAATGATAAAACTTCTTCAGATCGTGTTATTAGCTAGACTAGCAAAGATGCACTATACATCTTCAAAATTCTTGCAAAGTGTAGTCTGATGTTTCCTCTGACAAATGTAGGAAAGCTGTTTGAAATATTAAGTTCCGTTAGGGGAAAAAATATGTTTTTAAACCTGTCTCCTTCTAACTCCTCCCAGCAAATGAGAAAGAGGTAGAGATGAAGATCAAAATATAAGCCAGGGTCATGGCAACACCTACTCAGAGAAGACCCCAGCTGGGTACCGGGTCAGAGACACCCATGGGAACACCTACAGAACGGGTGGGCAAGGTCTTTGCTTCTGGAGATAGTAGGTTATTGGCACTTACTTTGTGCCAGGGAGTATACATTTACTAACTCATTAATTCCTTTAACAAAATTAGAAAGTAGGCACATTACTTAATATGATCATCTCTAGGTCCATTCATGTTGCTGCAAATGGCATTATTTCATTCTTTTTTATGGCTGAGTAATATTCCATTGTGTGTGTGTGTGTGTGTGTGTGTGTGTGTGTGTGTGTGTGAGTGTATAATCACATCTTCTTTATCCATTCATCTGTTGATGGACATTTGTGGGGGAGAGATAGATTAGGAATTTGGGATTAACATATACACACTACTGTATATAAAATAGGTAAACAACAAGGACCTACTGTATAGCACATTACAAGATACTCAATATCTTGTAAACAAGCACAGGTGCCTGGTGCATGGAAGACCTCGGTGAATTATCATGGGAGGAGTGAATGAATGAATGGCATCAATACTCTCACATGAAAAAACATACCAGCTCTTTAGAGAAGGGAAGGAAATGGAAAATGCAGCTAGGCAAAACATTCCGGTTAATAAACCACACATATCCATTAATCTGTCCAATTTGGGGAAAGTGGAAGAGTGCTAGGTGGCCATGATTACAATGCCAGCCCTTGTTTGGGCTGACAAATTAATCTGCCCAGGGTTTGGGAAGTGAGGGAGCATCTCCCCGCATCATCCCACAGGCCAGGCGGCCTCATCTGATTTCAGTGGAATAGATGGAAGCGGCCTGTTTTTCATGTAGATTACTCGAGAGCTGAATGTAAATTGTTGTAAATCAGGGAAGCGGATCAACAGCCACGAGCACCTCATTCTCCGTGGTGGGGCCTATCCTGTGTGTACACTGGCCATTGGCTCTCTGGGTATCTTCCCAGTCTGAGCCAGGCAGCCTTCTGGGAGTGCAGATGAGGGGGGCCCGAGGAAACCTAAGGGGAGGTCATGTGGGCTCCATGGAGCCCTTGAGGAAATAGCATCTCCCGGGACAGATATCAATGAGAGCTGCCAGACTTGCAGCTCTCTGCGAGGGCCTCAGACCCATCCCGACTCTAATCGACACATCAAGCCTGCAAGAAGATGGTTATGGTTTCTATAAAGGCGATATATGTCCACTGTAGACAGACCCAGCAAATTTAGATAAGTGAAAATAAAACATAAATAAATAACGATCATCCACAACTCTACCCGGCACAGATAATCAGTTGAGATTTGGATGTGTTTCCTTGCAGACCTGTTCTAACATACATGCAGAAGTGTATGTCTGTGTTGAAATTTATGTTTTAATGGTTTGTCATTTTTAACTGCCAATAGTTTAATAGCCAAACTATTCCTTTGGCTCCATGTAATGAGTATAGAAGCCAAATCAGGACACATGAGGCTTTTCCGGAGGTAGATTTTCCATGACAGTAAAGATGCTTAAGCTACAGGACCCCCGTTTGTTCGCCCCCTTCCAGGGGCCTCTACCTAAATTCGCATTCATAATTTTGCCTTCTTTCCCTTGAAGGAGGCTCCCCAAACTGTCTCTATGCTCTGTGAAACCTGATTCCATGGCTGCATTTAACCGTCAACCAGTGCTATAGGTTGAATCATGTCCCCTAAAAAATATGTCCTAACCCTCCAGGGCCCACAAATGTGACCTTGTTTGGAAATAGGGTCTTTGCAGTTATAATCAAGCTAAAAGAGGATCATACTGGTTTACGGTGGACTCTAATCCAATGACTGGTGTCCTTATAAAGAGGGAGATTGGGGGTGCACACACAAGGGCAAAGGCCACGTGAAGATGGAGGCAGAGATTCGAGTGATACATCTCCAAGCCAAGGAACGCCAACCACCACCAGAAGCTAGTGCTATTGTATTACTGCAGCTCTCAGAACCCAATACAGCCGGTGAGCTGAGCACTGGAATTCCTGGGGAGGCGGAGGAGACCCCCAGGACGTTGCTGTATGATTGAGGGCCTAGATCAATGTTGGTGGTATGTCCCTGGCCCACAACTGAGGCTACCTCCTCAGTCTGCAAACGTCCCTGTCTGCCTTAGGTAGTGCTGGATTAAAAGGAAAACACACATTCTTGTTCATTTCACTTCCTTTTTTTTTTTTTTCTCCATTGACCCAAAGAGAGGAAAACACGTTTATTGAGCATGTACTAAGTGGCAGGCTCTGAGCTGCGTCTTCACTTTTGTCATTTATCTGTATAAATCCCACAGTAACTCCCCCGGGAAATAGTACTGTCCCCATTGTGCTGCCAGGAAAGCCGAGGCTCTGAAAGGTTGAACAGCTTGCTTGAGTGATGAACAGTGAGCAGATGGACCTAAAGTGCTCTCACGCCAAAGTCTGTGCTCTTTCTCCTCTTGCTTCCCTAAAAGGGGCTTGGAATGCCGTGTCTAAGTTTCAGCTTTCATTATCCACAGCTGGAGGTAGAAAGAATTGACTGGAAGCTCTGGGTCCAGGATAGAGTCTGGAAATCTCTTTCTGTGCTTGCCTTTCCCATGGTCGCACCTGGACGGTAGGGCCAGCCCATCTGCTCACCACTGTTCACAAGCCAGTGAGCCCATGGTGAGCCCTCAGGAGAAGAAGGGATCTTCACTCTAAAAAAACCTTCAAAGAAAAAAAACGGAAAAGAATAATGGTTGTCGGGGATGTGGAGAAATTTGAAGCCTCATACGTGGCTAGTTTGACAGTTTCTCAATGAGTTAATCCTAGGATTACCATGTGACCCAGCAATTCTGCTCCCAGGTATCTACCCAGAGGAAAGGACAACAGGTGTTCAAGGGAAAAAAACTTGTACACCAATGGTTATAGCAGCACTACCCACAAAAGCCAAAAGATGGAAGCAGTCCAAGTGTCCACCAACAAATAAACATGAACAAAATGTGTTATATCTGCACGATGGAGTATTATTCAGCCATAAAAAGGAAGAGAGTATCGATGCGTGCTACCACATGGATGAACCTTGAAAACATCATGCTAAGTGAGAGAGGCCAGTCATAACAGGCCGCATATCGTATGAGTCCATGTATGTGAAAAATCCAGAATAGGTAATCCAGAGCGAAAAAACGTTGATTGATGGCTGCCAGGGGCTGGGGGGAGGGAGGAATGCCTAGCGGGGACGGAGTCTCCTTTCGGAGTGATGAAAATGTTTTGGAACTTGATAGTGGTGATGGTTGCACAGCATTTTGAATATATTAATGCCACTGTACTGTATACATTATAATGGCAAATTATCAATATATGTTACATGTATTTTACCACAATGAAAAGTATTTCCAAAAACACCTTCAATGGATTTCTCATGATGCTGCTTTTTCTTTTTTAAAAGTTTTTATGTATTTATTTATTTATTATTATTATTATTTTGGCTCCGTTGGGTCTTCGTTGCTGCGCGCGGGCTTTCTCTAGTCGCGGCAAGCGTGGACTGCTCTTCATTGTGGTGCGCAGGTTTCTCATGGCGGTGGCTTCTCCTGTTGCGGAGCACCGGCTCTAGGCATGCGGGCTTCAGTAGTTGTGGCACGCAGGCTCAGTAGTTGTGGCGCACGGACTTAATGGCTCCGCAGCATGTGGGATCTTCCCGGACCAGGGCTCGAACCTGTGTCCCCTGCATTGGCAAGCAGATTCTTAACCACTGTGCCACCAGGGAAGTCCGATGCTGCTTTTTCTAATCCTCTCTCTTCTGTCTTGTCACAGCCAAACTTCTCAGAAGAGCGGTCCATACAGACTATCCTCATGTCACCATCACCTGCTCACCTACAACCTCCTCCCGTCTGGCTTTGGGCACCATCATGCCCCTGAAGTCCCACTAGATCACCTTTTCACCTCTCCTCTTACCTGGCCTGAAGGCATCATCAGACAACACACACACACACAGACACACACGGACACACAGACACACACACACAAACGCTTTTTCTATTTGGGGTAGGCTGCCCTCTCTGAAGACGGTCTTCTTCCTGATGCAGCTCATTTGGCATTGGAAACTTTGAGACTGACACCTCGATGCTGACCTTGAACAAGGTTTCATTCTCTGGTGGGAGAGATGGGGCTGAGCCCAGCAATTATGCGCTGATGGCCATCAACCTAGCTCACCCTGGGGAAGAAGATTCTCACCAAGGCAGGCATCAGATGCGGAATATACCATTCATGAGAGTCAAAAGGTAATTTGCACATGTCTCAAATTGCACCCTACCTCTCCCCTATCAATTTTCCTCTCCCGCGGAACGTAAAATTAAAGGCTTCAGAATATTACACCTTTTAGAAGTTACCAGATGACAGGGAATCAAGGTGTCAAAGCTACCGACAGGCTGACAGGTTGAACTTGGACTTGGAATATCTCTTTATCACAGCTACAATCAGGGCACTTTGTAACCACGTCCCAGAGACAATAGCAATTAATTTAGGAAAAACACAACCTTGATGACAACTCCTATGAATAATTGTACCAGCATGCCTTCTGAGCACTTTGAGCTCTTGGGGTTCAACTTCACTGAAAACTGGAGGTGACAGAGCACAGGGGTTCAGAATGCAGGCTTTTCTATCAAGACAACCTGGCACAAGTCCCGGCTCTGCCACTTACCAGCTGCGTGGCTTTAGACGAGTCACTTGCTTCTCGGACGCTTGGTTTCCCCTTCTGTAGAACGGACAATGCTCCCATTCCTACAGCGTGGGGGATTTTGTGATATTGCAAGGAGCACATTTCTCCACCTGATAAACCTTTATGATATATCGGCCACTGAGATCAAGCCGGGTAAGACCATGCCCTCCTACAACCTGTATTCTAGAAAATACTACAGGTACAGAACTCAGGCAAGGTGCGGCTTCCTGTAAGCCTTTAGCAAATGCTAGTTAATATTATTTTCGAGAACACTTTTTCCTTTTTAGTTGAGGTATCACATGCTATAGAGTGCACAAAATATACTGCTCAATAATTTTTTAAAAATAGACTTTCTTTTTTAGAGCAGTTTTAGGTTCACAGCAAAATTGAGTGGATGGTATAGACAGTTCCCATCTATCCCCTGCCCCATCACCCCGACCAACACAGAGCCTACCCCACTATCAAATTCCCCCACCCCAGTGGTGCATGTGTTACAATCGATGAACCTGCACTGACAAATCATCACACAAAGTTCATACTTTACATTAGGCTTCACTCTTGGTGTTGTACATTCTGTGGGTTTGGATAAACGTATAATAATAACATATATCCACCCTTATCATATCGTACAGAATAGTGTCACAGCCCTAACAATCCTCTGTGCTCTGCCTGTTCATCCCTCTTCCCTCCCTCCATCCCTGGCAATCACTGATCTTTTTACTGTTTCCTTAGTTTTGCTCTTCCCAGAATGTCATATGGTTGGAATCCTACAGTATGTAGCCTTTTAAGATCGGCTTCTTTCACTCAGTAATACGCATTTAAGTTTCACCCATGGCTTAATAGCTCATTTCTTTTCAATAAAATAGAATAACATTCTGTTGTCTAGATGTACCACAGTTTAAAGCTCCATTGATTTTCCATGCACACACATGTAACCACCAGCCAGGTCAAGAGATAGGACATGTGTAGCCCACACCAGGCTCTCTCGTGCTCCCTCCCAGCCAAACCCCCAACAGTGACCACTTTTCCCTCCTCCATCACCAAGAATTAGTTTTGCCATGTTTGAACTTTATATAAATAGAAGCTTACACTTTACTCTTTCATGTCTGGCTTCTTTCATTTAAACTTATGTCTGAGACGTTCACAGATAGTGCATGTAGCAGAGTTCGTTTCTTCTTTGCTGTGTTGCATGGAAACCTCTCTATTATACGTTATATCCTGAAGTATGCACATTCCTGTGTATCAGACACGGCGCTAAGCACCAAGGGATACAGAGGTGTGTCCAGCGCAGGCCTTGTGCTCAGGGAGCGCACAGCTTAAGAGTGGATGAGAAACATCCTAAATTTCCCCCAAATGAAGTGTCACATCAAGTGTGTCTAAAACAAGGAGCGGGACTTCCCTGGTTGTCCAGTGGTTAAGACTCCTCGTTCCCACTGCAGGGAATGTGGATGCGATCCCCGGTCAGGGAACTAAGGTCCCGCATTGCGCGGGACGTGGCCAAAAACTTTAAATAAATGAATTTTTTTTAAAAAAGGAGTATATTATGCTTTATGGGAACACCACTGGGAGGAAATGCATTCATTTAAATACTCTTGAGCTCTCACAAGGTGCTAGGCCTTGTGCCAGGAGCTGGGAGGAGAGTATGGTGGATGAGATATGCTTCCTGCTCGTGGGGAGCTAATATCTGGGGGCTGGGGGAATAGAGACAAGTTGTCACGTGATCCGTTCTATAATAGAGGGAGCACAACAGCCTGTGGGGGAAAAAAAAAACAAACAAAAAAAAACAGGCTGTGGAAACCCAGAGGGAGAGGGGCCCCTGGCAGCCTTGGGGCCGGGGGGAGAGGCACGGTGCGGGGGGAGGTCAGGGAAAGTGCAGTAGACATTGTTGGTGGCCTGCCTACACATACCCCGCGCTCTCTCCCCACAGCCAAGCCTTCCTTGTGCAATAGCTTTCGCAACATTGTGGCCACAGAATGCTGAGCGTCCCCCCAGCTCCAGAGGTTGACTCCTGATTGGTCCAAGCCAACCAAGGGGATCCTGTTCCCCACCAGCCATTGGTTTAGCCATGGGCACGTGATGCATTCTGGCCAATTAGATATGAAAGAAAGTCACCTGGGGGAGTGGATGGCAGAGCTTCTAAGAAACGTATTCCTCACCGATTTAAAAAAAAGAAGCAACCTCTGTACACTTGAAACAAACATAACATTGTAAATTAACTATTCTTCAATTTTTTTAAAAAAGAAGCAACCTCTCTTGGGAGGAATTACCCCATTTTTCTGCCACTGGTCTTCATTATGAGCAGGTGACACTGTGTCTTTTTGCTTATTAAACTCCTAGCAGAATTAACCCGGAGCTACTTCATCTCTAGACTTCTGGTTCTGTGCCACAATAAACCTTCAGTTACTTGCAGGCAAAAAACATTCCAGTTTATGTTCTTAGAGGACAAGATTTCTTAGCTGAGTCTTCAAGGATGCTAAAGAATTAACTGGGGAGAAAACTCCATGGAAAGAATAACAAATAATTTGCATACAAACCAGGACACTGGGACAGGCACCTAAACCAGCTCTCCACCCCCCATCCCCCCACTGCCCCGCCAGGGAAAATGGGACATAGGACATCTTTTCCCCAGTAAGAACTCAGAGTGAGCAAAGACATGACACTTCTTTTATTTTTGTTTTCTTTTCTTTAACAAACACAGGATGCTTATTCTGTATTAGGCATTGTTCTCAGAGCTTTAGAAATAGTAACCCAGAAATGATCACCAGTGAGTTGGCAGGGGGGAGGCAGGAGGACAAAAGATAGGGATGACTCATAAGACCATGTGGGCTTCACTGAGATGGAGGTATTTAAGCAAGACCTGGAGTGGGAAGGATATACCGGATGGGGGCACAGCCTGAGCAGGAGGAGGGGTAAGAGCAAGATGTTCAGGGAGAGGCAAAAGCTCAGGAAGCCTGGAGTGCTGTGTGCAGAGACGGGAGGGGATGATGGCCAGGGAAGGGCAGTCGAGGCTGGCTTGTAGGAATCTGGAGTTTGTCCTGAAGACCTCAGAGGGTCTCAGCAGCAGGGGCAGACGCAGGTTTTGTGGGGTCAGAAGCTTATACAACTTGAGGGTGGGGATGCTCTTTAATAAAAAAGAATACAATTTCATGGGACACAGAAGGGGTCCATTCTACTGGGAACGAGTAAGTTTCACTAGCTTTGCGGGAAATGGCCTCTGCTGAGCAGAGAGGTGATCCAGTCACAGCTGTGCTTAGAGCAGCATCTGTGGCCCCAGCACAGTGCCTGGATGTGAGGGAGCAAGGCGGGAAATCTGATGACGATGAAGCATGGAGAAGGAAACTGGGAAACTGCATCTTGTACTCCATCGGAAACGTCCACAGTCCGTGCAGCGATAAGAGAGTCTTTGGCCACTCGAGGGGGTCACGTGGAAAGGAGGTGTTGTGGTACTATCTGGGACACATTCCATCTGCCCTCTGGCCCTAGTCTCTCCCTCTGTAGAGAGAGGAGACCAGAAGATATCTCTGAGTCCTTCTACTGCCGTCATTCGGCGATATAAGGAGACACTGAAAGCCACCTGAGGCCAGCTTGGATTACAAGACTTTGCGCCGGAAATGACCTCATATAACAGGACCTTCCTGGCAGTTGAGATGCCTGAGATTAATGTTCCAAAATCCAGCTGGTTCTCAGAATTTCCCCAGAAAGTTTGAAAACAAAAACAAACAAAAAAATTTACAGCAGCAGACCAGGTCAGTAAACTCAAGCCAGGGATGGGGTTGAGCGGGGTTGGGGGTCCACACTGGGCCTGAGGGACCCTCAAAGTCTTCAGAGTTGGATGGAGGGAGGCAGGACACACAGGAATAGGGCTACTTCCCTGTTCAGCCCCTGTGGCTCACTCTTAGCCCATCTTATACATGGCCTTTCATTTGTGAACAAGAGAAAACGTTGTGCTGCTAACAGATTTTATTTTTTGACAACCACTGCTCCAGAGCCAGAGTTCTTAATGTGGAATCCACAGAACTAGGGGTCCTCAGCTGGGCATCCAAGAGCTGGAGGACGTTTCTGGAACCCTAAGCAGAAATCTGTGTGCATTTGCATACTTACATATTTCTGGGAAGAAGACCCCATGGCCTTCGACGATTGCAAAAAGCTCCTCTCACAAAAAGCTAAGAACTACAGATCAGCACTTCTCAAACAAATGCGCACAAGAATTCCTGGGGACCTTGCTAAATGCAGATTCTGACTCAGTAGGTCTGGGCTGGGACCTGAGAGTCTGCATTTCTCACACGCTCCCAGGCGACGCTGCTCACCTGTGGACCACACGTTGAACAAACATCTAGGACTACGTTGCCCAATATGGCAGATTCACTGAGCTCTTAAGATGGGACTCAATCAAATTGAGACATGCAATAGGTGTGAAATACGCATCAGATTTCGAAGGCTCTCTACCTGCCAAGTGTGAAATCTGTCATTAATAATTTTATATTAAAAAATAATAATTTTATATTGATTATATGCTGCGATGATCATACTTTGTATGTATTGGGTTAAGTAAAATATATTATTTAAGATCACTTCAGCTGTTCCTATTTACCTTTTTAAAATGTGGTCAGTTACAAGACATATTTGAATTACAGCTGTGGCTCACACTGGATTTCTATTGGCTATCGATGATGAAATGACAGCTGACTCAGGAATGAAGAGGTGGCGTGGGGTAGAGGAAATTAGTCCCAGGGTCAGGTCTCAGCGGTGCGGTTGAACAGTCTAGAGACCTTTAAATAGTCCCTTCTGTGAGTTAGTCCACCTGTATAACAGGGAGGTTGGGGGGAGAGTGTCACTGAAGGCCCCTCTCAGTCCTCAAAGTCTCCCCCATGACCTCACCTCTTTCCATAGCTTAATGCAGATTCAGTCTTCCAGAGAGGCAGTACAAGGGTCAAGCGTGCTGGGGCAGACTGCCTGTGTTCACATCCTGGCTCGCAAGTTACCACCTGTGTGGCAGGATGCTGCATCTCTGCTGGGCCTTGGTTTTCCCATTTGTAAAATGGCCATCATGATAACGCCCACCACACAACGTTGAGGCGAATAGAAGAGTTAATACCTGAAAAAGGCTGAGAGCATGGCCTGGCACACCGCACACCCTCAATTCATAGGAACTCTTATTGATATTACAAACCAAGGTTAAAATCCACATCCCACCCCTTTCAGGTAAAGTGAGCTTGACCTTTTACTTGTCAACCCTCTGGCCCCTCTTTTGTAAAATAAAGACATCAATTCCGACAAACAAATGAGAGAATAGTCATAACGCGCCTAATGCTGTGTGGAGCACGTAGCAGACCCTGAATAAACGGCAAGTCGTTATCCCCTTCCTCTCCTTTCTGTTATTTTAGCGTCTGTTCCGGGACCGAGAGATGTTGTGTTTCATCAAACAAAAATGTCCCCACTCTACTGCATTGTTTCTCAGAGCAATCAAGCCTCAGGTGAAGCCGTCCTTTTCAACAATGTGGGGTCCGGTACCAGGCCTGTAAACTTCCAGCACGATGGGTCGTAGCGCTATTTGATTCATTTGCAAGGCCTGGAAACTAAAATTGCACTTAGAGGCTGTGTCTGTGTGCCCTCTCCTCTCTGCGTTGGTGTTTGGGTCTCAGTTGTAATCTATTTTAGTTCTGCAACTCCACACGACACTTCCGGCTTGGCTTTGCCAGACTGATGGTGTCCAGAAGACTGTGCATCCACCCTGTGTGGGATATTTCCTAGTGGAAAGGCCTGGGGAATGATTTATGGGTCGTGGGGAGCTGCCTTGCATGAAATAAAGGATGGGCTAATGAATGGGCTGGTCCCACTTGGGAGAGAGAGCATTTTTTTGTTCCAAGCAGCTGAGGGCCACAGCTATTTCAGACAAGCAGGCTTGGCAGTGCACTTCTGCAGAGCTTCACGCTGTGTGTAGCACATAGCAGACCAGCTCTGTAATGAGGGATTTGGGAGGTGGGTTCCTTCATGTTTCTCCTCAGAGCAACAGGAGTTTTTCTCTTGGGATTAAAAGTTGTTTATTGTTTTATTCTAATTATAAATGCCGTACCTGGTCATGGTAGAAAAGTTTTGACAAGCTCATCAGATGTAGGTCATCTCTGTGAATCATTTGATGATACATCCTTCTGGTAACTGTTTCTGTGTTTCTGTTAGGAAAGAGGATTCATAATATATACTCGGATGGGCTAATGAATGGGCTGGTCCCACTCGGGAGAGAGAGCATTTTTTTGTTCCAGGAAGCTGAGGGCCACAACTATTTCAGACAAGCAGGCTTGGCAGTGCGTTTCTGCAGAGCTTCACGGAAGGTTGCAGGGCTCATCAACTTTTCCAGGCTTTAAAGCAATTAGGCAGATGTGGTGACGTGGAAAGCCTGCCAGCGTTATAGTTGGGAAAGCTGGCTTCAGGCCCCAGCTGTGCCTCTTGCTACCTGGCCTCTGTTTCCTCATCAGAGAAATGGGGATAGTAATCCATTGCTCCCAATCTCATCAGATGTAGGTCATCTCTGTGAATCATTTGATGATACATCCTTCTGGTAACTGTTTCTGTGTTTCTTTTAGGAAAGAGGATTCATAATATATACTCGGTTTTGTAATTCATGAATTTTTTTTCACTTCAAATTACGCTGTGAAAGCTATCATTTGAACAAAGGAAGTACAGATGTTATTTGGGGTGTGTGTGTGTTAAATGTCACCATTTGTGCATACATTTGGATGTAAACTAAATCCCTGCAACAAGTACAAAGTATGAATGAGATTATTATAACAGGCAAAGAATTAGACCTCCAAGGGCTGTATGTTTTTTGAGAAATTTCAAGACTGAACAAATGAGTCTTTAGAACTCATGAAAGATAATGTGTGGACCCCTCTATTTCTTTGAACTACAGTTTCTTATGTCATAAACTTTAAGTATTTAAGCCTTTCTATTTTTAAGAAAATGCCAAAAAAGTTGTATCCTCCCTCCAAAGTTGCAGTGCAAGCACTTTCCCATGCTATTACGTTCTCCTTGGAAAATATGACTTTTATCAACTAATCATATTCCATAATATGGATAGCCCATTATTTACTTATCCAATTATTGTTTCACATTTGATGATTTCATTTCTCCATTCTTTTGCTATTAAAAGTACACTTAAAGAGAAACCTAATGTTGATGTCTTAGTGTGCATTTCTGACTCTAATTTTGGGGTAGATTTTTCAAAGTGGAGTTATTGGGTTAAAGGTCATAACTATATTTAAGAATCTTAATACATTTTGCCAAATTTCCTTGGAGAAATGTTTCAATGCAGCACATTCCCACAAACAATACAGGAGAGTAGGGCTTACAATCATGAGCTAGATTGTGGCAACGTAGGACCCACCAGCCCAGACTCCATCCCTGGTGTCCCCAGAGAGCCTGTTGATCTTCTTTGATGAAGATGACAGAATGACTGGCTGAGGATGGCAGACGTCCCTACTCCTGAGTGGGAGTGGACACTGTTAGGGGCACATTCTAGAGTGATTCCATACCACAGAAACCCTGGTTGCAGGTCTGGCCCAGTCTGGATGTTTCATCTTTCAGAGTCTGTGTTCTCATTCCGCTCTGTACTGCCCTGAATGGTCGCTTTCTTTTGTGAGCATCTGTGTCTACAGTTTCTGCCTATGTCGCTTTAAACCCAGTCCTTATTAAGGGTATTACCAAGCTGGGTAGTCTCCTTGAATAGTCTCTGATGAAGTCTGCCACCAGGGACTTGAGACATTCATTCATCTCTTTATTCGTTCATTTTGTATTCAACACATATATAATAACTACCTACTATGTGCCAGGTACCTCGGGAAGCACGGTGGTGGACAAGACCTACCTGGTCCCTCTCCTTGTGGAGTTTATCGGCTAGTGGTGGAGCAACATAATAGGCTATAGACAAACAAAATAATGTATAATTACCAAACTTTGATATGCAGTATAAAGGACACAAATAGAACCCTATGCTAGGGACCTCTGTGGGTCTACTTCAGAGAAGTGGGCAGGGATGCTCTCTGAGGAAGTGGTATTTAATTTGAGACTTGAAGGATGAGAATGAGAATGGGATGATTGAGAGAAAAGTATTCTCGGTAAAGGGAACAGCATGTTCTTGAGATGGGAGAGTTCTTTGTGTTTATAAAGGACCAAAAGACAGCAGTGGGCTGGAGCAGAGGGTGACAGTGGCAGGAGGTGGGCTTGGAGCAGGCAGCAGTGAGCAGTTTTCCTTTTGTTCTAAATCCAAAAGCCACTGAAGGCTTATAAGCCGAGGCAAATGGAGGGAGCAGGGTCGCATAAGCCCATTTTGTAAATGGATCAAAGTGGGTGAGGCAGTGGCGTGGCACCACTATTACAGGTATCCAGGAGAGAGACGATGAGGGCCAGTACCAGGATGAGGGTGTAAAACGAAGCCAGAAGGAACTTTCATGGCATCCCATCCATGCCATCTGTTGGACATCAGGTCAGTCTGGGGCCAGGTCAGGCTGACCAAGAGCGGCTGTGGGTGCTGTCAGCTTTTCCCACGGGCCCAGTCAGCAACCACCTACATAGCAGGCTAGCCGAGCACCAGTCACACCCCAGACCCTCCCTCACCTGTGAAGACCTCGACCTCTCATAGAAGTGCACTCCTTTCCCAAAGGCATGTGTAATTTTCAAAGGAAAAGTCAACCCTGGAGAGGTCTCATTTCAACCTATTCTCCGTTACTGACGCCTGAGTAGGAAAGAGTTTCTTTTTTTTTTTTTAAGCTTTAAAATTTTTTTTTAAACATCTTTATTGGAGTATAATTGCTTTACAATGGTGTGTTAGTTTCTGCTGTATAACAAAGTGAATCAGCTATATGTATACATACATCCCCATATCCCCTCCCTTTTGCATCTCCCTCCCACCCTCAGGCGGGGAAAGAGTTTCTGAGACTAACCCTTAGGCAAGTTACCCTCTCGGCATCGGCCTCTGTTTCCTTGTCTGTTAAGTGGCGGGGGTGGGGGGTCTCCTCCCTGCCCTTTATTCATTCAACAACTCGGGGACCTGCTGTGCCTGGTCGGGGGCTGGTCACTGAGAGGAGTAAGATACACTTTCTGCCTCCTAGAAGCTTAAAACCCAGCAGGTCTCCAAGGTTCCTGTGAGCCTGTAAACATAAACCTCCCTGATTTCCCCACTTTGCTGGGCATCACTCCTGACTTCCAGGCACCCACACCTCCTCTCAGACCTCATCCAGTGGGTTCTTTTCTTTTTCTTTTCTGTGCTTTGCTTTGCTTTCTTTCTTTTCTTTTTTAATTTTTATTTTATATTGGAGTAGAGCTGATTTACAATGTTGTGTTCGTTTCAGGTGTACAACAAAGTGACTCAGTTATACATATACATGTATCTATTCTTTTTCGATTCTTTTCCCATATAGGTTACTACAGAATATTGAGTAGGGTTCCCTGTGCTATACAGTAGGTCCTTGTTGATTAGCTATTTTCTATATAGTAGTCTGTGTATGTTAATCCCAAGCTCCTAATTTATCCCTCCCCCCTACCTTTCCCCTTTGGTAACCAGAAGTTTGTTTTTTACAAAGTGAGTCTGTTTCTGGTCTGTAAAAAGTTCATTTGTATCACTTTTTTTTAGTTTCCACATATAAGTGATATCATATGATATCTGTCTTTCTCTGTCTGACTTACTTCACTCAGTATGAAAATCTCCAGGTCCATCCATGTTGCTGCAAATGGCATTATTTTATTCATTTTTATGGCTAAGTAATATTCCATTGTAAATATGTACCACATCTTCTCTATCCATTCATCTGTCAATGGACATCTAGGTTGCTTCCGTGTCTTGGCTATTGTAAATAGTGCTGCTATGAACATTGGGGTGCATGTATCTTTTCAAATTATGGTTTCCTCCAGATATATGCCCAGGAGTGGGATTGCTGGATCATATGGTAGCTCTCTTTTTAGTTTTTTAAGCTAAAAAAACTGTTCTCCACAGTGGCTGCACCAGTTTACATTCCCACCAACACTGTAAGAGGGTCCCCTTTTCTCCACACCAGTGGGTCCTCTTCGTGGCATTGATGCCTCCTGGGGAATTTCTCTCTGATTTCTGGACTGTGATGGAGGTTAGGGACTCACCCTGACTTACTGGGCTGGTATACCCTGACTTACTGGGCTGGTATGCCCAGAAGCACAGGACTCTCACTCAGACCAATACCTGGACTTTGTGACAAATGCAAAGCAATGTGACATTCCTGCCCCTGGGACAGACCCTCACACCATTTCCTCCTAAGGGTTGCTTCTCCTACCCACCCTCATCAAAACCTCACTCTGGTCCCAGCATGGTCTCTGCCTGGGCCAGAAACTGGTCATAAATGATTGTCAGAGAGAATTTCCATGGCCAGAAAAATTCAAACACAGCCACCAAGGCTAATGCCAAACTTCGTGGTTCTAACATGAATACTTTCTAGAAGGGTCTTGCTTAGGAAGCCAAAACCTGTTTGGTCTTTTTACAAGGGGAAAAAATAAAATAAGATCAAAGAACAGAAAGGAAAGGAAAAACTTTAGCTGTCACTGAAGGCATACTATGTGCCTGGAGGTCCCACATGCGTTAATTTTCTGGTAGACCATTTTACAGATGGGCCTTCTGAGGCTAAGAGGTCAAGAAATTTGAATGTTCAGCCAATACATTTGAAGGCCAGGGATCAAATCAAACTTGTCTCCGAAATGTCTCCTTTTTACTGCCCGGATACCCAGATGAAAAAAGGACCGGAGTAAAGACAGATGGAATTTTTGGACGTGGCTCACATACCCCTCCCTTTATCGTGGCTGATGGAGTTCCCTTAAGCCAGCCAACACTGCATGAGCTCACCATGTGCCTGGCGCCAGATGGCAGAGAGATCCCAAGATGTGCTCCCTGCCCTCAGGGAGCTTGTAACTAACAGGGAGATAACACACACACATGCACGCGTGCGCACACACACACACACACACACACACACACACACAAACACACACCAGGAAAAGAAGACAGAATGCAACAGAGCAAGGCTAAAAGCCAAGAGAACAGATGCTCCCGGGCATGGAGGCCGTGTTCCCTTCCAAGTATGTCTTTTCTTGGGAGGTTTCCTCTTCAGTTGTGGGTAGTAAGCTAGCCCTACCATCAAAGGACATGAACGTGGCAAAAATGCCCTTTGAGGGGAATAGTTTGTCTTCCAGATATCTGAAAGAACCAGGTTCCAAGCTGAATGCATGCCGTCCGGGTTGGATACGCCCCGATGCTAGACTTTGAGTCCCCGCTGAACCAGATTCTATCACCACTCATTTTACAGAGAACACAGAGGAAAATCCATTCTGGGGGTTGTTTCTGCATGATGTGTAATAATGGGGGAAGGCATCCATGATATGCTTAAAAGAAAGAATGGAAGGAGGAAGGGAAAGAAGGGGAGAAAAAAAATGGATTCGATTTCTATGGCTACATAGCAGATCGCCACAAATGCAGCAACTTTAACACAATTGATCATCTTGCAGTTTCTGTGGGTCAGGCGTCTGGGCCTGGGTCAGCCAAAAGTCTGCCAAGGCGGAAATCAAGGTGCTGGCCAGGGCTGTGGTCTCACCTGGAGCTCTTCCAAGTTCGTTCAAGTTGTTGGCAGAATTAAGTTCCTCGCGTCCCTGATTCTCTGTTGGCTGTTGATCGGGGGCCCGGCACACGAAACTGGCTGCATGGACACGGCTGATGAAGGGGCGTAGAAGCTGGCGTTGCAGGGAACACCCACTGTAGCATCAGGCTGGACTTTGTTTAGTCGAATTTGCTCGCTTAGGTGAACTTGAATTTGGTCACCAAGGTCAAGGGGAGTCCATCTTCCAGGGTGATTTTCTGGTTCACTGACCAGAAAATCCGGTCAGTTACCTGAAACTCTCATTTAAGCAAACAATCTCTTCTTTTCTTTCCTTTTCCAAGAATTAAAAGTGACAACTTGAATTGTTTTTCTCTTCTTTCCAAAGCAATACATATTCATTGTAGAAAGAGGAGAAACCACAAATTAACAAAAAGACAGAATATACCCATTCAGAATCCCTCCCTAGAGGCCACTTTTAAGACTTTGTGTATATTTTTGTCCAAAATGAGAGGATATTATACATATTGTCTTATAACCCATTTTTTCACTGTCTATATTGAGAGGATCACGGTATATGACTATCTTCCTGTTACTGCACAAATACTCCTTTATACAGACATATCATGATTTACTTAACCAATCCCCTATTATAAACTATGTTGTAATGAACATCTAATAACAAATCTGAATCATTTCCTTAAAATAAGTGCCCAGAAGTAGGATTAGTGGACAGATTACCTTCTGGGTCTCAGTTTCCTCATCTCTGAAATGGGGAGAAGAGTAGTGTCCACACCCTAGGATTGATTGTGGGGCAGTTGAATGGATAAACAAGATCCAGCACATAGTAAATGTTCAATGCAAGCTGCTATTAAGTGGCACCTTTTTGGAAACATGCTTTTTAATAGAAATGTTTCTAACATATAATAGACACATACACCTGTCTATCCAATGGCAGAACCTGAGTCTCCACCAGCCCATGGCGGTAGGGAATCCAGTGTCCCCGTGGTAGCCTCCAAAGATGACCACCATCAATGTTTTCTCCCTGCACGCATTTGCTGCTGCTCACGTCTCCATCCCTTCTGGATGAATCAGGTATGGCCATGCCACTTGCTTTGGCCAGTGGAAGACAGAGGAAGTGATCCTGTCTGTCACTTCCAGGACCAGCCTTTCAGAGGATTGGCTGTTTCCTCGCCCTTGGAATGTAATCCTACTTTGAGATGGCCCTGCTGTGAGGAAGCCCAAGCTGGTCATGTGGAGAAAGAGGCCCAGCCAGCCCCTGGTGGTTCCAGCCACGGAGCTGAGGCACCAGACTTGGGACCGTCGTCGCCATCTTGGACCTTCCAGCCCCAGCAGACAGCACGCAGAGCAGAAGACCCACCAGCTGAGCCACGTTAATAAACTACCATCCAGACCTCTGAGTTTGGTGGTTTGTTATTAAGCAACAGAGAACTGAATACCCTCACCCCAGGAGCCCCTTCCCCGATATGTGCAGGGATATTCAGGGGAGATCATTCACGTACTCTGATCTGGACCAGACTTTTGGGGCCAGAGGCCTCCACATCCCACCCTGCGTGCAGTCACTCTGGTCAATGGTTCATCACAGAAGCGACACCCACCCTCCAAGGGGGCATTTTGGACTTCTGTGCAGTGGGGTTGGTTGTTATAATAGTTGAGGAGGGGGCATGGCTGGCGTTTCTTGGGTGGACAGTACCCCTGCCAAAGCACAGGGCAGTCCCACACCACAGAGGATTTCCTAACCAGACATTCCTGCGAATAAATAAAAGCAAAAATCTTTGTGCAATTACCTGAGCCCAGAGTTGTGGTTCTTAACCGAGGGTGATTTTGCCTATTAGGGGACATTGGACAAGTCGGGAGACAGTTATGGTTGTCACACTGGGCGTGGGGTTGAGCCTGACATTTAAAGGGTAGAGGTCGGAGATGCTACTGAACGCCCTACAGTGCACAGGAAAGCCCCCAAACACAGAACGGTTGCGCCCCAGGTGTCAAGGGTGAAGAGAAATCCTGATCCAGAGCCTTACTCCGTGTGATGTAAAAACTCAGTTTACTCTGCAAGGTTGTAATATGCACTGAATTCTTCTGCACTGAAGCTATCGTATAAATCAATGGAACTTGATTAAGAATCATCCTCCATTCAGAAAATCCCCTCCCTGGACCCGATTTCTGCTCTGTGAGCTGCCAGCCCAGTGCCATGTGTCCCTGCGTCCATCCTCTGGGGGCAGCTCTCCCATCAACAGTGATGCATCCGATAGACACTCATCCCAATGGAGTCCCGCCCACGCATTTACCTACTGAAATGCACACACTTTATTATACATCACTTTCTTTTTATCTAACATTTAGGGCATTATATTAATTTGTAAAATTATGTGTGTATTTACATGATAGGGGCTAGGAATCTGTATTTCAGGAGCGTAAAGGGGAGGTTAAACTAAGTGTTGGAAGGGAACTTTGAGTCAGATGAGTCAAGAACCATTTGTCCAGAACACGCTATAGCCAGAGTCTGACTCACCACTGGACAAATGTGCCGGCACCCTGGCAGAGCAAACAGACTGGTGCAGACTGAGTGATCCCACAGGTGTCATCACTAACGGGGGACCCAGACTACAGAGGGCTCCTTGAGACTCCAGAGAGGACTCACCATCCCTCGTGTTCTGCCCAGCCACACGGGCTCCACACCACTGAAGGGCCAGGGACTCAGCTTCACTCACGTGGCTGCTTCCCCGGAACCCGGCCTGCCATCAGGACCACGGGGACGGGACCAGCCCTGGGGTCAGCGTCCTTGCGGGCCAGAACCAGCATGCCCCTTCCACCTGTAACCCTGGAAAGGAGTCCCAACTGGCCCCATCTCTTCCCGCCCCCTCCCCTGGGCTCACTACTCTGGCCTTGGTCCCAGCCACCCTGTCCCTCTGCCTACAGAGCCCCAGCTCAGACACCAGGTCCAGTGACCCCCACTTCCCTGACTCTTCTATTCTCCATCAAAAATAACAATACACCTGTCATCAGCAGTCCAGGTATAGCACACTTTTATTTACTTGGTTCAATTTGCTATTTTTAACAACAAAATTAGCACCTGTCAATCACCACTTACAATACAGCTAAGACCTTAACAATAATTGTCATTTGTTATGGTCCTTCCCACAATAGCATCCTCAAGCTTGTTCTCAACATTACCTTGCTTTCCATGTTGATAGTTTTTGTTTTGTTTTGTGTTTATAGAAAGGAACTCTGCAGAGCTGCAGAAAAGGAAAGGTTTTTATTTTTTAAGCCACGCTGCATGGCATGCGAGATCTTAGTTCCCTGACCAGCGATCGAACCCGTGCCCCTTGCAGTGGAAACACAGAGTCTTAACCACTGGACCACCAGGGAAGTCCCCATGTTGTATAGTTTTATTGTATCTATTCAAATTCTCATATCTTTATTTTATTTGCATTTAACTGTATTCAAAGGATATCATACTGTATGCAGTCTTTGGGGACTTAGTTTTTATTTTTTTACTTAATATTATTTCTGGTACCTTTTTAAACTCCGTATTCTACTGTGAAGACCCATCCATATTTTGCATTTGCTCATTCTCTTGGTTGCATCATCGCATTCCATGGTGAGTACATTCTACAGTTTATTCAGCCGGGGTCCCGTGCTTGGCATTGGGTTGCTGTTAGGGGTTTGCTCTGGTGAATGGCAGAGGCTTTTCAGTCCACTCGGGCTGCTATCACAGAATACTGCAGGCTGGCTGGCTTAGAGAAATTTATTCCTAACCTTTCTGGAAGCTGTAAGTCCAAGAAGACTGGGACTTAAGAACACAAGGCACTAGCAGATTTGGTGTCTGGGGAGAGCCTGCTTCCTGGTTCATAGACGTCTGTCTTCTTGCTGTGCCCTTACATGGCATGAGGTGAGAGAGCTCTCTGGGGTCCCTTTTATAAGGGCACTAATCCCATTCATGAGAGCTCTACCCTCATAACCTAATCACCCCCCAGAGGCCTCACCTCCTAACACCATCAGATGGGGGGGGGTTAGGTTTCAACATGTGGACTTTAGGGAGACACAGGTATTCAATCCGTAGCAGTGCTGCTTTGAACCATCGCTGCTCTGAGCATGGCTCCTGCTACCCAGGGACAAGGACATCTCTTACGCACATTCCTGGAAGAGGAACAGCTCTTCCCTGCCTCTTCACACAGAGAACACTAAACAGATCAAGTTCATCATTCTCCAGGTGTTGTGAGGTTGACATGATATGGGAAAGGGCAAGGGTTCTGCAACCGGAAGAACTGACGCTGCCCCCTGCCCCACCACTCGCCGGCTGTGACTCTAAGTGATTTATTATCACTTCAGAGCTTCCTTCCCCTCACCTCTATGTGGGTACAAGGACACATTCCTCTCCAGGATGAGAATTAAGATTACTTCCAGCTCCTCTAAGTGAGGTACAGGCCCTGGGGACAGGTGTGATGTGCCATGGGAGGGACAGAGCACAGCTTCCTGCAACGTCTGCTTTCCTTAACTAGCAGGCCAGGGGTATGATATTTTTGTGTTACGTCAAACACAGTCATGTTGGGTAGTAAAGCAAAACACACATACATCTTGGGCGAAATCAGCTGTAGACATGAGAGAGGCAGCTTGTGGGCCATCGGCTTCCCAGGGACTCTAATGGTTCCCATCTCCAATTCTCAGCTCCGGACACACGGCACGCATCCACCTGCCCTTTCGGCATCTCCGTTCTGATGGACCATGTCAGGTATCTCAAACCGCCACATGCAAAACAGAGCCCAGCCCGCCCCGCCCCCAAACTCGCATCTCTTCCGACATCCCCACTCGTAACCCCGAGATCCAGGCGGTTCTCATATGTGTCTGTTCCATTTCATCCTGACTTCCCCTGCTCAAAAAGATAATAAAAATAATAAACACACACACAGAATGCTTGGTACGATCCTAAGTATTTGGTATGTAGCAGCTCATTTAACCTTGATGACTCTATGAAGTGGATGGTAGTATCACCATTTTACAGATGAGGGAATAAAACTCAGAGAGATTAAACCAACTTTCTCAGGGTCCACAGTCTGCAGAGGCAGAGCTGGGATTTGAAGCCAGGCAGGCTGCCCCCAGTGCCCACGGGTGTGACTGCTTCCTGTGAGCACCCTGCCCAGAAACCGGGATGGGGCCCCCGCAGAGCACACAGCCAGCAGGAGGGTCTCAGGAGGCTGAGGCCCCCCACCATTCTTCCTGAGGTCCAGGCTGACTCAGTGCCAGGCTCGGGTGGGGCACACAGATTTTGTCCATTAGGGAGTTGCCAAGTACACACAGCGGCCACTGTAGAAGAATTAGCCAGCTACGCATCACCCCAAATTAAACGCAGCCCGACGTAGACTCACAATAGGCTGCCCACAAAGTAATCTTTGTCCCGCCCCCAGCCCCCCACACCTAATATCATGATCCTATCAACAGAGAAGCTTTATTCGAAAGGCTTAGAGAGGAGCTCAGAGTTGCTGGCGAGGATGGAGAGGTCACCCCAAGCTGCCCAGCAGTTACAGTGAGGGGTCAAATGCTGAGCTGGATGCTCTACTCATGTGATTGCTCCAGAGTCAGACCCCACGTCTCCCAATACCCCGCTAATCTGAAGACCATTCCCTGAACCCCCAGGCTGGTTTTCACACTTCCCTGCCTTTGCTTCTGCTGTTCCCTCTGCCACGCATGCCCTTCCCTTTTGAGCAGCTCCAACCAGGAAGGGACAGAAGGGGATTTTTATTTTTTAAAGCAAAAGTTTATTATGTTTATTGGCGTAAACTTTTAAAATTATATTTGCTTAGGATCCTTACTCTATTTTGGTCATTTTATTTATTTATTTTTAACATCTTTATTGGAGTATAATTGCTTTACAATGGTGTGTTAGTTTCTGCTGTGTAACAAAGTGAATCAGCTATACATATACATGTATCCCCATATCCCCTCCCTCTTGCGTCTCCCTCCCCCCCCCCCTCCCTATCCCACCCCTCTAGGTGGTCCCAAAGCACCGAGCTGATCTCCCTGTGCTACGCGGCTGCTTCCCACTAGCTATCTAGTTTACATTTGGTAGTGTATATAAGTTCATGCCACTGACAGGAGGGGATTTTAAGTCAACCTCTCCCTGCCAACGGGCTCCCTCCTAGGCTACTAAAGGCAAACACCAGTCAGGTCATGCACCCAGCTCATAAGCTAAAGCACTGGTGTCCTGATAGGAGAGAAGCAGAGACACAGAGACAGAGACACACATAGAGAAGAAGGCCGCATGATGACGGAGGCAGAGATTGGAGGGATGCAGCCACAATCCAGGAACACTGAGGACTGCTGGTAACCACTAGAAGCTGAAAGAGGCAAGGAAGAATTCTCTCCTAGAGCTTTCAGAGGGAGCATGGCCCTGCGGACACCTGATGTCAGCCTCCTAACTTCCAGTGCTATGAGATAGTAAGTTGTGTTGTTCAGGTCACCTAGACTGTGGTACATGGTCACAGCAGTCCTAGGAAACCAATACACTGTCTACTAAAGAGGCATCCATGCAGCAGCTTTTAGAGTGGGTGAGTAGAGTGGCAGCTGTGAAGAGACGTCCAAGTCCAACTCTCTTGTTCACTAGTTTTGTGTGTTGAGCAAGTTACCTATATCTCTGAGCCTCAGTTTCCCCGTCGATAAAATGGGTACATTACCCCTGCCCTGTCTTCCTCTTAGATGAGTGCGAGGCTCAGAGTGGTTGATGGCTGCAGAGAGCTCCCCTGACTTCACGGTGCTATAAAAAAGTTGAGGTTTAGCACCAAATGAATAGTTTGCTCAGTAAACATTATTGCACTCCTACTGTGTAGGCTTTGTACAGGCTGGAGGTAAAAAGACCGACTCAGGATCAAATCTATTCTTTAGGGATCTTGGATAAGAGATACCAGATGAGTAGAAAGTAGGTTTCCACCAAATCCCCAGAAAAACTTTGTGAAATGGGTGCGTTACAATGCCTACCTTAGTGGAGATGGTCGAGTGGTTAAGAGCTAGGCCACCGGCTCTCGAGTTCCGTTCCCGCTATTAACAAGCTGTATGACTTCAGTAAACCTTCAGAACCTCTCTGTGCCTCAGTGTCCTTGCCTGCAAAGGAGATAACTAGTGCAGTCTGGCAGGGGTGTCCAGCACACGATGGCCCACACTAAGTGGGGAGCCTTCTGCTCCTGGAAGCGTGTGGAAGGAGGGAGGACAGACACGTGCCTGGGTGTGTGGACAAAATCCACACCCCAAGCAGGGGAATCCGGAGGCTCCTGAGCTCCTGAGAGCTTACAACTGCATGGCCTTGCCCTACAGGATGTCAAGGCTACGGCATCTTGACGAGTAACTCTAACCCAGGTGAGAAGTGATTGATGCCAGGAGAGCCGCGCATCAGAGGTGATGTCGCCGAGGGGTCAAGGATGGCTTTGAGCAAGGGGCCATTTGAGAGGGCCTTACAGGATGATTTGGATTTGGACCTTCAGGCATTCAGAGGAAGGACCCTCATTGGAGATGGGTAAGTCTAGTCTATGAACGTGGACAGGTGAGAACAGCTCCATTTGATGGGCTTGTAGGATAGAATGTCGGGGGAGGGGAAGCTCAAAGGGCCTGAATGCCAGGCAAAGGGGCCTGGACATTGGCTGGGTGCTGGGAAGTTCCAGAAGCACCAGGCTGGTCTAACCTTAATTGTTTTAGGCGGAACCAAGCACCCGGTTGTTAAAACCTGCCTGCTGGGGTTTCCCAGGTGGCGCAGTGGTTGAGAGTCCGCCTGCCGATGCAGGGGACGTGGGTTCGTGCCCCGGTCCGGGAAGATCCCACATGCCGCGGAGCGGCTGGACCCGTTAGCCATGGCCGCTGAGCCTGCGCGTCCGGAGCCTGTGCTCCGCAAAGGGAGAGGCCACAACAGTGAGAGGCCCGCGTATCGCAAAAAACAAACAAAAGAATGATTACGTGTAAAATATTTTTAGCAGTGCCCGATGCCTAGCAGATGCTCTTATTTTTATTATTATTAAGGAGGGTATGGCCTCCAGTTTGGTGCCAACCACCAGCGATGTCCTAACCTGACTTCAGGTTGTGTGGTCCTGGGCATTTCAGGTTGCATGGTCTGTCACTTACCTATTTAATGACTTTGGGGACAGTCACCCTCCTCTGTCTCAGTTTCCCATAATATAAGATGGGATTTAACTAGGTCAGTGATTCTAACCCTAATGGAGTCGTGAGCCCTTGAGGATCTGAGGGAAGCTGTGAACACCGTCCAGAAAGGATTTTCACTCGGTCCAAGCATTTCTCAGCCCCCAACGTCCACGCATGAGCCTCGGTTTGAGGACTCCAGGATCTGAAGGCTCCCCAAGCTTCCAAGCAGCCCTGGCAAGAAGAGGAGGTGGCTGTAGGACGCAAGCCAGGCTCCAAGAGTCTCCTCCCGGCTTTCTTGTCTTTTCTCCTTCCCTTCTTTCTGTATTTTCTGCTTCTTGAAACGCTGTTGCAACTGTGAGGTTAGAAAAAGTCCAGGGCAGAGGGTGACTTAGGCTGGACTTGCCCATCACGCCCCCCTCCACCCTCTGCCATTTCTGTCTGAGGTTTTCTGTCTCTTCCACTGCTCAGAAAAAGCCTTCCTTCGTGGGGGTGTGTGGGTGGAGAGAGCATGTTTATGAGAAAACAGCGTAATCCATACCAAGGGAAGAGGCAGCAGGAGAAACCCAAGATGCTGGGGAAGGCATCCCTCTTTATCGGCTGGATCGGGGGCCAGCTGCCTGTGCAGCAGACCATCTCATGCATCACCCGGTGGCAATCAGGGGGGATTTACTGAGGCTATCCCGGCAGGAAGGCAAAAACCAGCCCCGCCAAAAGCAAAAAAGCCTCCCAGAGTCGGGCCTACGTCGCGGAATTGTCATCTCCTCCCCACCCCCATAAAGGACACCAGCGAGGCACCTGGGAGCAGTGACCCCCCGCTGTTGGGGAGCGAGGTGGAGCCGTCAAGCCCTCTGGGTGGGTTTCCTGTCCTCACACGTCTCCCCCCATAAATGGTCCAGGTGCTTGGCGGGCTGCTCTGGCCATTTTTATTTGGGATCGTTCCCCAAGGCCACGTGGCAAGAAAACAGGGCCGGGGACACAATGGTGGCACAGTGACCAGCAGCCTGGCCCCCGGCTAATCACTCAAAACACCTGGAGGAGCTCGTCCAAGGAAACAAGAAACAAAATCCCTGCGATTAGGGTTGCAGGCTTCTGGTGGTCCCAGCTAATCTCTTTCAGGTGGAGGTCCTGGTGGGGAGGCCAGGCTGCCTTCCCAGCAGAGCTGTCCGGAGCTGGGGGCCTGGGGACCAGTGGCTGGAGCACGTCCAGCCATGAGGCACACAGGCTGGCCTGAGCGTCTGTGATGGCAGGTGCCCCATAAGTGTCAAGGGGGTCCATGCAGACAAGCCGAGGGGTGTGTGGGAACCCCATAAAAGAGATGAAGCTACTAAACAGACCACCCCCTCTCCATGGAGAGCCCCGCACCCCTCAGTCCACTCCTAAAGCAGGTCACGAGACAGACCAGCCAAATGTCAGAGCTAAGATGAGCGACCTCTCAAGTAAAATCAGCAAACACAGATCAGGTTTGCTCATTACAAAAGTAATACATGTTTACTTTAAACGTGTATCATTAAATTAAGAGCACAAAGTCCCACCACCTAGAAATAATCATATTTCATATAAGGGGCTTAATCCATTATGGCTATATGTAGTGGAAATTTATAAATGTTAAATGAATATTTTCTTCCCTCAACCAAATAATGTCATACATACCATTTGGAGCCTATTTTATGCACTCATCCTCCATACATCCTCAGCATCTTTCTATACCATTCATTGTTCTCCTACCTCATTTATGGCAGCTCCATAGTCTTGCCTTGTGTGGAAGCCTGAATTCATTTAGCTAATCCCAGACTGATGGCTTCTCCAGACTTTCCACACTCACATTCAGGATTTCTTTGATGCATTTTTAATCTTGAAATGTCGTGAACTCCCACCTGGGGCACTGGTTGGAAAAAAAGAAATACAATGAAAAGCTTTAATGAATTGAACGAGAATTTTAGATGAGTTGGTGTACTGCTAAGGACATCAGTCTAAGACAGACTTTGAGGGGCAGGGCTACTTTGGGGCGAGAAGTCGGGATCTGGTCCACCCCCAGCTCCCTCCACCCCCAGTTTTGCACATAAGGACACCAAGCCTTGAGGAGGCTGCCTCTGGAGGCTGCAGCTTTACATTATTTTTTCTTTAACCAGAAAAGAGTTGTGTTCTCCGAACAACCGTGGGCCAGAACCGCCTCTTGTCTTTTGAATGTTGGTTTTCGGAATGACTCAGCCTCCCCAGAAGAGAGAAGAGGCAAAAAAGGAATGCTGCCCCGCTGGAAATCCAGTCTCTGCCCACCCCTGAGAGGGGCGTCCGGAGCCTCTCTGAGGACAGGCTCCTCGGCCAGGGCCAGATTCACGGCCGGACACAGAGCCCCACTCAGAAGATCCCACTCAGTGCTCTGCTGCCATCTTGAAATCCTTAATAATTTTTGAACCAGGGACCCTGCATTGCCTTCTCCCCAGGCCCTGCAAATTCTGCAACTGGTCTTGTCCTCAGGTGGACACTGCCACTTCCCTGTTGGTGTCATCTCAAGTGTCACTTGGAGAGGTCTATACACGAAGGCCTCTATGGGTCAAGGAAGTTGGTTCAGGCCCTCGATGGGAAAAATGACTCAACCAGTGTCATGTGACCACTTGTGATAGAGCCGGGACCCAAGCCTGGATTCCCAGGTCTGGTGCAGAAAAGCAAACTGACCACAGACCTCGTCTGGACACAACCATTTCATAAATAGGATGGTCACCCTTTTATAAACGGAGGGAAGGCCACACAAGGGAGGTATTTGGAAAGTTCTGGCAAGGATTTCTGCCTGCAAACATGGCTCCCCCGGGCCTGCCTGAAGTTTACCATTAGAGAGAGTTTGGGCCCTAGGTACTACGTCCCCAACCCGCATCTTTGGAAGCTTGCATGGATTTATAAGCCCCCAAGTACTGGTTCTCCATCAGCTTAGGGTGAGCTACAGCCGTAATAATCAGAGCTGCCGTCGGTTCAGGCCTGGGGGGATGGTGGAGAAAAATCAGACCCAGCCCACGGTCTCATGGGCAGGCCACTCCTTAGATGTCCCCAGGCTTCCCTGGCTGAGGCTTTGCAGTCCTGGGTGAACTGGGGTACATCGCTGTACCACTCTGAGCCTCAGTGCCTTCTTCAGTGCAGTGGGGGTAACACCCACCTTGCAGGGTCCTTATGAAGGTGAGTGGCTAGTACGGTGTCTGACAGAATAACAAAAGGGCGTATTATTATTATACATAGTACGATGCAAAGGTAAACATTATCTTGTGTTAGGGCACTCTTTCACCTCGGAGAGGACTCCCATGACTGCTCATCTAGATTTCATCCTCTGTGAGGATGACAACTCTTCCTGCGTCACTCACTGCTCGACTCCCAGAACTGGCACTGTGCCTGGCACATGGCAGGTGCTCCATTAACCTCCGATGAATTGAGTTGCAAGTGAAACGGATGTAAAATTCACCTCTTCCAGACTCATCGGGTCTTGAGCAGACTCCTAGAGAGAAGCCCAAGCCCCCCAACCCAGCATTCGGGCAGTCGACAATGGCCTCAGCTGATCCTTCCAGCCTCACTCCTGCGATGTGCCACATGTTCCCCCTATAGGGGCGTCCTGACGTGAGCCCGGACTTTCCCCAGGGTCCCTTCCCTTCCAGGGCTCCTGCCCTCTGAACAGCCCAGCTCCCTGGTTTCTGTTGGCCAAGTCCCATCAGGCGTCTGTCGCAGGAGTTCAGCTGAGCTGGAAGAGGGCAAGTTCCTGGGGGTGGGGAAGTGTTGGGGATGGACACGGGGACAAAGGTCATGGGTGGACAGAACTGAGGCTGTGGGAGGTGAGACAGCGTGGGGCGGAGGCTACTTGCTAGTCTGGCCTGGGTGGCCGGTGACGGTGATACCCTCACTGGAGAAGGACCACGTGTTGAGCCATCAGGCGTGGTTACCCCAAACCCCGGGGAATGCCCTGGTGCCTCCTCCGCCCTTGCTCTGTGAGCTCGGATGCATTTATTCAATTCACTAGTCATCTTCTTGGAATAAATCCAGAGGAACTAAAACATAGACCGTGGAGTATTCCTGCTGATGGGGAGGAAACACGGAAGGGAGGGGGCCCAGCAGAGAAGCATTCTGTTATAGAATACAAACGCAAAAACAAAACAAAAAAACGATGCAGGCACTGCATACACAGCGCTTCCTCATGAGGGTTGAAACGTCATGGTCACATGCACAGGCTCAGGGCTGGAGCCCTGGATCTGTCACTTACTAGCTTGGGCAAATCATTTCCACTCCATCTCTGCTTCCTCATCTGGGAAATGGACCTATTAGTTGCACCTCTCAAAGGTCGTTGTGAAGATTACTTGGCACCCTGCCTGGCACACAGTAAGTGCTCAGTCAGCATCAGCTCTGAGTGAGGCAGCTCCCCAGCTAAACCTTAGCCCCTGGACCTGCAGGCCTCTTTTCAAATTTGCGATTGCCGTATTTCCTCAAAAATCTGTGCAGTGTGTTTTTCACATGTGTGGGGACAAAACGATGGCGTTTGCACCGAGCCTTGTACCTTCCTCAGACTCATGTGGCCGCATGGACCGAGCTCATCCGACTTCCCAGCGGCGGGGCCGGTGGGGATGCATGCTTCTCCCATCGCTTCCACATCACCTCGCACCCCTTTCTACTCAGCGTGCTGGCTTGGTGATTTCACCGCTTGCCGACCCAAGAACAGTCATTGTATTGTTTCATCCTCAGCCCAATTCTACTCCCTTTACATTTTTACCGCTAAATTGAATCTACCGCCAGTAATCTAATTTACATTTGAAGGCACACACAACGCCAACACTACCAAGCGCCAATAAAATTTCTAGTAAAACCCATAAATGGCTCGGTGCTTGTGTTTATGGAAATCTTAGCCTGCTCCTGCCCCAAGATCCCTGCAACCCAGAGCCCTAAATCATTCCCATATGACGGTGAGACACTCCGGATGCCCCTGGCAATGGGGGACGAGGCCCTTCTCCAGGGCCTGCGGTGGAGACCCCAGAGATTCTGCCCCATTCCCTGGAAGAAGATGGGGTGGGCTGGCCCGGCGTCAGGTGCGCACACCTGGTGAATCAGGGCCGCACCTCCTGCCCCACCCCATTCCTCCCCATCTCCCTGCGTCCGGCCATACAGTTGGGGCCTCTTTCAGAAACCGCTGACCGTGCCACTCGGGTTTCTGGACCGACAGATGAGAGAAAATTCACTGGACTTGGTAATTCACTCTCTCCTGCTGTGTCACACTGTCCCATCTGTAGACCATATGACAAGCGTTTCACAGACTCATGGAAGCATTGACTCTCAATTTTGGAAGCAACTCAAGGAAGACACGGTCCTTCTTTTAATAATAGTTTGAATGATAATAAAAATAAAAGCAAACACTTATTGGAGATTGAGTGTGCGGCAGAAACTGTTTTTAGTTCTTTGTGGCTATCAACTCAGTTTTGACCACAGCCCTGGGACTTTTGTTATTCCCAGGTGACTGGATAGGACCCTGAGGCACAGAAGGGTTAAGAAACCTGCAAGGTCACACAGTAACTGAGGCACAGAGCCAGCTTCTCAGGTCTGAAATCCACAGGCTCGGCTTCCCCCTGCATGACACAGCCTCTTATCTCCATTGAAGAATCACCTACTATGTGCCACTCTCTGGACTGAGTGCTTTACATATATTATCTTTGAGCCTTGCAACAGCTCTGCTGTGCAGCACTGGTGATCCTGGAGAGGCTGATAATCTTGCATTTGTTTGTGAGCGTGTGTGTGTGTGTGTGTGTGTGTGTGTGTGTGTGTGTGTGTGTGTGTGCGTATGTGCTGGTGAGTAGGTGTGTGTGCACACGTGCTTGAGATTTGCAAGCCCACCTCTTGATTATTGGGGGACCTTGGGTACAGAGGACTGAGTTAATCACACTCCGCAATTCATGGCTAAAGTCACTGCTGGCCCACGCTGGTGTCCCGTCTTGACTGACTGACGATTCATAGACCAGTGTAATCCCTTTTTGCCCATTCCTACGCCCAACATTGTCATTATTGTAAAACATGTTCTATTACTTTATGTGCATGTAATTTTACCGCATGTAAATATGATTAAGCTATAGATATCATATCATTCTTTTTTCTTTTTTATTCAATTCTATGTATTTACACTTTGTCCATGTTGCTATGTGTCTACCCCTAACTGCTCCTGGTGTTCTGAAGTATATACATGGAGCATGTTTTAATTATCCATCCACCCAGTGATGGGCATATCAGTTGCTTCTAATGCCCCTAGACCTAATCAATGATGTGATGAACATCTTCGTAAATATTTCCGTCTGGACTTGTGTGGGAACCTCTCCGGACCAAACACTTGGGAGTAGAATTGCTGGTCAGAGGAGATACTTATAATTAATTTGATTGAGTTTCATCAGAGGACCCCCCAAGGATGACACTCCACCACGCCCTCCATTCTGCTTTCTAATTTGTGCTAATCTGATGGATGTAAAGTGATATCACCTTGTTGGTTTAATTTGCAAGTCCCTGTGTTACTAATAAGAGAATTTGATCAGATGCTTGTTAGAATTTGGGGCTTCTTTGGTTGTGAATTACTTGTTCCTGTTCTTTGATCATATTTCTATTGGGATTCCTATTTTTTGTTTTGTTTTTTGTAGATTTACAGCAGTTTATATATATTCTAAGATATCAGTCCCTAATTAATTTTAGATATTGTATGTATTTTATCCCTTCCTGTCATTTATCTAGTAGCTTTTTCTAGGTTGTCCTTCATTGAATGGAAGTCCGTAATGTTGATGTACTCAAAGTCCATCAGTTCTTTTCTCATACTTCATCCAAACCACAGTTTGTACTCTAGGGGTATTGTATAGAAAGTCCTTTCTTGCTGCCAAGTCACAAAGATAATCTTCTGTAATCACCTTTATTATGTTTATGGTTTGTCTTTCACATTTAAGGCTTTAATCCATCTACACTTCAACTTTGCTTACACCACTAGTTAGGGATCTAATTTTATTTGTCTCTTGTACAGGACCAGTTTTCCCAACACCAAAACAACTTTTCCTTTCTGCTCTGAAATGTGGTGCCCCCTTTATTGTATACTAAGTTCCCATATATGCATGCATCACTCTCTGGGCTCCCTATTTGCTTCATTGGTGATTCAACTCAATTTTGTTTGTGGAAAAGTAGCTTTGTAGTATGTTAATATCGGATGGATGGGGATACCCCTCTTGTCTCCTCCTTTTCTCAGTTGATTTTGCTATTCACAGACTTTTATTCTTCAAAATAAGTTCATGGAGTCCCTCAACAAACCCAACTGAAATTTAGATTGAGATTGCTTAATTTGGAGAAATTTGACATCTTTTAAATATTAAGTGACCCCATCAAAAGCATGAAATGAGTATTTATTATGGGGGTCTTCTTTTAAGTCTTTTAATACAGTAAAATCAAATTTTTTTTCATGGAGGTCATGTGCTTTTTTAATAATTTTTGAATTTTATTTTATTTATTTTTTTATACAGTAGGTTCTTATTCGTTATCCATTTTATACATATTAGTGTATATATGTCAATCCCAATCTCCCAGTTCATCACACCACCACCACCTCCCACCGCTTTCCCCCCTTGGTGTCCATACGTTTGTTCTCTACATCTGTGTCTCAATTTCTGTCCTGCAAACCTGTTCATCTGTACCATTTTTCTAGGTTCCACATATATGCATTAATATACGATATTTGCTTTTCTCTTTCTGACTTACTTCACTCTGTGTGACAGTCTCTAGATTCATCCACATCTCTACAAATGACCCAGTTTCATTCCTTTTTTATGACTGGGTACTATTCCATTGTATATATATACCACATCTTCTTTATCCGTTTGTCTGTCAATGGGCATTTAGGTTGCCTCCATGACCTGGCTACTGTAAACAGTGCTGCAATGAACATTGGGGTGCATGTGTCTTTTTGAATTATGGATTTCTCTGGGTATATGCCCAGTAGTGGAACTGCTGGGTCATAAGGTAATTCTATTTTTAGTTTTTGAAGGAACCTCCATACAATTCTCCATAGTAGCTGTATCAATTTACATTCCCACCAACAGTGCAAGAGGGTTCCCTTTTCTCCACACTCTCTCCAGCATTTGTTGTTTGTAGATTCTCTGAAGATGCCCATTCTAACTGGTGTGAGGTGATACCTCATTGTAGTTTTGATTTGCATTTCTCTAATAATTAGTGATGTTGAGCAGCTTTTCATGTGCTTCTTGGCCATATGTATGTCTTCTTTGGAGAAATGTCTAGTTAGGTCTTCTGCCCATTTTTGGATTGAGTTGTTTGCTTTTCTAATATTGAGCTGCATGAGCTGTTTATATATTTTGGAGATTAGTCCTTTGTCCATTGATTCGTTTCCAAATATTTTCTCCCATTCTGAGGGTTGTCTTTTTGTCTTATTTGTAGTTTCCTTTGCTTTGCAAAAGCTATAAAGTTTCATTAGGGTCCCATTTGTTTATTTTTGGTTTTATTTCCATTACTCTAGGAGGTGGATCAAAAAAGATCTTGCTGTGATTTATGTCAAAGAGTGTTTTTCCTATGTTTTCCTCTAAGAGTTTTATAGTGTCTGGTCTTGCATGTAGGTCTCTAATCCATTTTGAGTTTATTTTTGTGTATGGTGTTAGGGAGTGTTCTAATTTCATTCTTTTACATGTAGCTGTCCAGTTTTCCCAGCACCACTTATTGAAGAGACTGTCTTTTCTCCATTGTGTATCCTTGCCTCCTTTGTCATAGATTAGTTGACCATAGTTGCGTGGGTTTATATCTGGGCTTTCTATCCTGGCCCATTGATCTATATTTCTGGTTTTGTGCCAGTGCCGTATTGTCTTGATTACTGTAGCTTTGTAGTATAGTCTGAAGTCAGGGAGTCTGATTCCTCCAGCTCTGTTTTTCTCCCTCAAGACGGCTTTGGCTATTCGGGGTCTTTTGTGTTTCCATACAAATTTTAAGATTTTTTGTTCTAGTTCTGTAAAAAATGCCATTGGTAATTTGATAGGGATTGCATTTTTATTTATTTATCTATTTGTTTATGGCTGTGCTGGGTCTTCGTTGCTGTGTGCGGGCTTTCTCTAGTTGCTGCAAGCAGGGGCTACTCTTCATTGCAGTGCATGGGCATCTCATTACAGTGGCTTCTCTTGTTGCAGAGCACGGGCTCTAGGCCACGTGGGCTTCAGTATTTGCAGCACACAGGCTCAGTAGTTGTGGCACACGGGTTTAGTGGCTCCGTGGCCTGTGGGATCTTCCCAGACCAGGGATTGAACCCACGTCCCCTCCATTGGCAAGTGGATTCTCAACCACTGCACCACCAGGGAAGTCCCCATGTGCTTTCTTTTTAGGTTACTTCCTACATACTTTATGGCTTTGTTGCTCTTGAGAGTGGTATATTTCTTTTTTTACTTATATTTTCTGTTTATTGTTCCTGTAGAAAAATCTACTGATTTTTAAAATAAATTTATTTATTTATTTATTTATATTTTACTCTTGGCTGTGTTGGGTCTTTTTTTCTGTGCGCAGGCTTTCTCTAGTTGCGGCGAGTGGGGGCTACTTTTCGTTGTGGTGCCTGGGTGTCTCATTGAGGTGGCTTCTCTTGTTGCGGAGCATGGGCTCTAGGCCATGTGGGCTTCAGTAGTTGCAGCACACAGGCTCTGTAGTTGTGGCTCATGGGCTACAGAGCCCAGGCTCAGTAGTTGTGGTGCATGGGATTAGTTGCTCTGCAGCATGTGGGATCTTCCTGGACCAGGGCTCGAACCTGTGTCCCCTCCATTGGCAGGCGGATTCTTAACCACTGCACCACCAGGGAAGTCCAAAATCTACTGATATTTTAAAGGTGGTTTTGTATTTAGAAACTTGCTAAACTTTCTTATTAGGTCCAATAATTTGTTGATTCTGTTTTATAAATTATTTTTATTTTTTGTGAGTCTGTAACTTTCTTTCTTGGACTGCCATTGTCTAATTTAAGGATCAAGATAACATTGATAATCTGACAAACCTAATTAAATGGTTTCTTTTGTTCTTCATCTCCTTTTGAAATAACTTGTGTAAGATAAGAAGTTTCTGTATGTGAAAGTTGGTAGCACTCACCTATAAAACCATCTGGGCCTGGGACGTTTTGTGATGAGGAGACCTAGGCTACCATTCAATTTCTTTAAAATGTGTATTGGTATATTCAAGATCAGTTATTCGTTCTTGAATAAATTTTTGTTCTTTTTTATTCTTCCCACATTTTTCCATTTTTTCTCAAGTTTAAAATGTATTAGCTTTTAGTTTTTCCTAATAATTTTAAATTATGTTTTAATTTTCCTTATATCAATAGGTGTTTTCCTCCATTTCAATTTGTATTTCATTGTTTGCATTTTCTTGTCTATCTTAACTGATCTTTTTGAAGAAATGACTTTTGGTATTATTAATCTTTTCCTTCTGTTGCTATTGTTGTTTTCTCCATTTCACTGATTTTTTTCATTATCTTCATTATTGTCTAACCAGAGCCAGTTCTAATCCAGGTCTTCTGAGCCTTGAGATGTCCTTTTTGTTTTGCTGTGTTACCTCTGTAACAGCTCCTTCAACGGACAGTTGGCCACTGTCTTGTGACTCTGAACTCACTGTCTTAAGATACAGCTTCTCCTACTTTTGGATAATTTTTGTACAAGAAAATTCTTTCCCAGACTGACCCTAAAAATGACCCTGTAATATTTCTACTACATTTTGGCTACACAAAGAATGTTTAGTCAACCTTCCCAGAACTGCTTTTCAGCTATTTCAAGATATTTTTGGGTGCTCTGAGTTTTCTCTTTTCAAAATGAATCATGCCCAGAAGTTCCTTCAACTACCCCTTCGTGGTTCTATCTGTCACCTCTGCTCCAGATTTTTTCAGTCAGCCAGCGCTTCTCTTAAAGAGCAGGGCTGGGAATGCAGGACAGTTTCTCCAAGCATGTAAACCAGAGTCGAGTGAAAGGGAAATAACCTCCTTCATTTGAAATGTTATACATCTGTTAATGCAACCCAAGTGGGCATTAACTCCATTAGCAAATACCTCACAGTGGGGCTCACGTTGAACTCATTGCTGGCCAAAACTCTTTCTCTGTATACTAGTTACTGCTTAATTTTGACTCCCCTTCCTGTTCCTGAGTAGTTGAAATGACTGACTCCTTCATTTCAGCTGCGGGACATTCTTGCCTCACAACTGTTCAATCCTCTTCATTCATAAACTCAATGAATGTATATTAAGTAACTAATATGTACCAGACCTTGGAGATATAACAGAGGACACAGTCCATCACAGTCCATTTCCCAAGGCCGTCCTCCCAGCAAGGATTCATGAAGCTTGCTTCAAGAAAATTGAACGAACTTGAATTCATTCACTAATTCATCCATTTTACAAACATATAATTTGACCCCTACTGTGTGCAGGATACTTTTTCCACTGTCCTTTTGCCTGCCCCACCTCTCTGGCGCCCCCCAAACCTCCATGTGTGAGAAGCAATGTAGGAGAAGGAGGAGGGAGCCAGGCCTGGGCCCTTAGTGAAACCTTCATTCTCTGCCCAGAACCTAGAGCCACAGCCTAGCCCTACGGTCTCCCCAGCAAGACACCTCTTCCTCAGCACCAAAGGTATGACACCCAGGATCCATACTGGCCTTCCAGCCCCATCAAGGGCACTGCCGGACCCTGGGAAAGCAGGGAAAGTTTTGTCTGTGTTGGGAGATGGAGTGCCTGAAATCTGAGGCTTCTCAGTGTGTCCACCAATCAGGCACTGGAGGTTAGAGCTGGAAGGGCCACCCTCCCATTTTACAGATGTGGAGACTGAAGTGTCTGCAGGCCACATAGTGAGGCTGGGGCAGGGGACTTAGCAGACTTTGTTCCACATCCCAAGTCCAGGCCTCAGCGGGGGCTGATGGGTCTCCTTCTTGGTCAGGGCATCCATCCAACAGCCCAGAGCAGTCCAGGAAAGGGGGCTCCTGTGGGCGTGGTAAGGATTGTCAGAGGCAGGAGGGGCCTGTAGCAGGAAGCTGCTGGGACTGGGAACTGAGCCTTCAGGCTCAGAGGCTTTGGGACAGCACAGGGGAGGTGTGAGGAGGTGGCCACCTAGGCCAGAGAGCGAGCTACACTTGGGTGGTCCATTAAGTACCAAAGCGTGGTAATACAGCCAGTTGCTTCTTGTCCAGGAGAGGTTCTGCTTGAACCCAACTCCTTTCTGCTCCTTTCGGCTCTATGGCCCTTTTCTCACCCAGACCACCTGTGTCTGCCTCTCCAAGAAGTCCTCATCTCCGTGTTACCTTGAGTAATCCTGCCACTGAAGGCAACACAGGTGGCAGCTCTATCTGTGAGCTTGTGAGAAATGCAGACTCCCAGGCATCCCCCCAGACAGACCTAGTGAATCACAGTTTGTATCTTTTTTTTCCTTTTTTTTTAAACCATTTTTAAAAATTGAAGTATCATTCATTTACAATGTTGAGTTAGTTTCAGGTGTACAGCAAAGTGATTCAGTTATACACACACACACACACACACACACAGACACATACACATATATATTCTTTTTCAGGTTTCTTTTCCATTAAAGGCTATTACAAGATACTGAATTTAGTTCCCTGTGCTATGCAGTAGGACCTTGTAGTTGACCTATTTTATATGTAGGAGTGTGTATCTGTTAACCCCAACCTCTTAATTTACCTCCTTTTCCCGTTTGGTAACCATAAATTTGTTTTGCAGGTCTGTGAATCTCTTTCTGCTTTGTAAATAACTTCATTTATATCATTTTTTTAGATTCCACATATAAGCAATATATGATATTTGTCTTTCTCTGTCTGACTTACTTCGTTTAGTTTGATAATCTCTAGGTCCATCCATGTTGCTGCAAATGGTATTATTTCATTCTTTGTTACGGCTGAGCAGTATTCCATTGTATATATGTACCATATATTCTTTTTTTTTTTCTTTTTTGTGGTACGTGGGCCTCTCACTGTTGTGGCCTCTCCCGTTGCAGAACACAGGCTCCGGACGCTCAGGCTCAGTGGTCATGGTTCACGGGCCCAGCTGTTCCACGGCATGTGGGATCTTCCCGGACCGGGGCACGAACCCGTGTCCCCTGCGTCGGCAGGCGGACTCTCAACCACTGCGCCACCAGGGAAGCCCCCTGTACCATATATTCTTAATCCATTCATCTGTTGTAGGACATTTAGGTTTCTTCCGTGTCTTGGCTATTGTAAATAGTGCTGCTATGAACATAGGGATGCATGTATCTTTTTGAATTAGATTTTTATCCAGATATATGCCCAGGAGTGGGATTGCTGGATCATATGGTAGCTCTATTTTTAGTTTTTTAAGGAACCTCCATACTGTTATCCATAGTGCTGTACCAATTTACATTCCCACCAACAGTTTAGGAGGAGATTCCTTTCAGAATCTGTGTCTTAACAAGGTCCCAGCTGCTCATTTAAAATCTGGAAAGCTGTGCACTAGATTGTACATTCTATGAGGGTTAGAAGTGTATCTGTCTTATTCACAGCACAAAAGTTTGAGAAGCACTCGTTCATCTGGGTGACTCTAAGCATGGCATTTAAACTCTGTGCCTCCGTTACCTCATCTGTAAAATGGGAATGATAACAGTTCATGCCTCAACAGAGCAGTGGGAGGATTCAATGAGTTGATATAGAGAGAGTTGGCTCATAGTAATTGGTTTCTAAGCACTATTTTCATTACTTCCGGTCCACTTGGATCACTTTCTAAATCTTCCTGGTCACAGAGGTAATTGGCTACAGTCTGGCTTTATTTAGGTCCCCATTTTGTTTTTGTCAGAGTATGTACATTGCCCACTGCCCTTACAAGCCAACTCCACCTATACTCTTTATTAGTTAATGGTCCATCCAATATTGATTGAGCATCTATTGATACTATATGCCAGACATTGTTCCAGGTGCTAGACTTATAGCAATGAACCACAAAGACAGAATCCCTGCCCCCCATCCTCAAGAACCTTACAGTCTAAAAAAGGGAGACAGACATGAAGGTAAACAAACAAGCAAGGTAATTCAGTGTTGGGAATTCCCTGGCGGTCCAGTGGTTAGGACTCCGTGCTTTCACTGCCAAGAGCACAAGTTCGATCCCTGGTCAGGTAACTGAGATCCCACAAGCCGTGTGGCGTAGCCAAAAAAATAATGCATAATTCAATGTAGGGACCGGGCTGTACGCTGTCATTTCTCAGATCCATTTTCCATGTTTTTACAAAGTGGTCACCTCACCTCCCTTTTTAATGTCTTCAGAATCCTTTCTGGATCAATGCTATGGAATTCATAAAATGTATGGACACAAGTCACACATCTATTGTCAGCGTTGGTCTCAAGGTGGGTGAGTTCCTCTCCCTCCTCCTACTGCATGTGGGACCCTCCTGAAGGAGCACAGCATGTAGGTCTGACCAGTCGGAGCACCACCCTACCCTGGCCCCTGCAACTGGTCAGGGAGGTGGGCATGTGACTTGAGCCGGGTCAATAAGCCCCAAGCAGAGAACCCACCCCCACCCCAGTCTTTGCCTGAGTGCGTGGAAAGAGGCTTTCTCTCTCTCTCACTGTAAGTCAGGAGGGTGTCAGGTTTGATCTGGGGCAAACACCTCAGCACCATGAAGGCGGAGCTTCTGAGGACATGGGGAGAACATAGGAAAGAGCCTGCAGACAGAGAGAGAGGGACTGAGTCCTAGAGTGTAGGAACCCTGTCACCTGCTCCTTGACTTCTTCCACTGAAGACAACTTAGGCTATTTTTCTCATCCCTTCTCAGAGAGACATGAGGTTATATTTGTTCTCACAGAAAAAAATGGGGGTGCCATGTCGTAATATGGGAGCCAAATACAATGAATTAACTGCAGTTCCAGAGTACACCCAACCAATGACACCCAGGAGTTGATGTAGTCACACCCCAGCTCCCTGGCCCCTCTTGTCTTGAGTGCAAGCCCTGCCCTGACTCCCAGAGCCCCCAGCAGGACCCAGCTCCGGTTGTCCCCATGGTAACTGGCTTGCTAACATCTGATTGGCTGCCTTCCCTTCCCTGCCTCCCTTCCTCACTCCTGATAGGCTGCCTTCCCTTCCCCACTTCCCTGTTGGCGTTTCCTGGGATCACCTCTCTGATAAACGACATGCATCCTTTTTTCAGGGACCACTTTCAAGGGAACACAAACTAAGGTGCCTTCCAGAGACGATTGTGAAGTTTGAATGGGGGAGAATGTCTGGCACAGAGCTGAGATCTAGGGGGCCCTCAATAAACAGTAGTTATTATTATTTCTTCTGTCTTTGGTTTTGAAGTGTGCTATACTCCCTTCAACTTTTACCTTAAGGGACAAAGAGTGAAGCCAAGCAGCCTTTGCAGGTAAATATTTATAACTTTCACTCACATGAAGAATGTGGAGCACACAGTTAACAAATAATAAAGTGTGTAATATTCCTCGTTGTGAATTCCACATGGCCCCAGCTGATTCTCAGAGAATGCCTGCATTGATCATTCTTGAACTCCTATGTCCATAGCCAAACTACGGATGCAGTCAAAGAATGAGTGCACTCCAGCCAGGAATGTTGGTTGATGTTTTCACTTATGTTAACAATAAGACAAAAGCGAAATGATGGAGATTTCACCAGTTCACTAATGACACGTGCAACTTCTCCTCTGACTCGGATAATAGTTTTCAAAGGCTGGCAGAAGAGTCCCTCAATTTGAGGGACTATTTATAACATAACAGCTGTAGACTTGACATATTTTAAGTTTATTCTGCATACTTTCTCAAGTCTAAATAATCATGACGACGACATGAATTAAGCCCCGATGTGTAGCAGTTGTCCATTTACGTGGCGTAAATATTCCCACCACGGCTGGTTTCAAGCTATCGAAGCGATGTCACCTGACTGTAGAGTTGGGAAAAGTTGGAGGTAGTCCATCATTATTTGTGCTTCCATTAGAAGATAGCAAAAATCTAGTAAAATAATCAGGAACTGATGAGTTTTGACTAATTAACCTCGGATGAATTGAGTTGCAATTCATAAACTTTGTCTTATAGAGTAGTTTTTTTTTAATTCATAAACTTTGTCTTATAGAGCAGTTTTAGTTTCACAGGAAAATTGAGCAGGAAGTACAGAGGGTTCCCATATCCCCCCCATCTCCACACACACACAGTCTCCCCCACTATCAACCCCCCAGCAGTGGTGCATTTGTTACAATCAATGAACCTGCATTGATACATCCTCATCACCCAAAGTCCATCATCTACATCATTTACATTGGGGTTCGCTCTTGACGTTGTACATTACATAAGTTTGGACAATTGTGTGATGACATGCGTCCATCATTATAGTATCATGAAGAGTGGTTTTACCATTACCTTTGTGTTTTGTTTCGTTTTGTTTTTCTTGGCTGCGTCGGGTCTTCGTTGTTGCGCGCGGGCTTTCTCTAGTTGTGGCGAGCAGGGGGACTCTTCATTGCGGTCACACACTTCTCATCGCAGTGGCCTCTCTTGCTGCAGAGCATGAGCTCTAGGCGCGCGGGCTTCAGTAGTTGTGGTATGCAGGCTTAGTTGCTCCGCAGCAAGTGGGATCTTCCCGCACCAGGGATCGAACCCATGTTACCTGCGTTGGCAGGCGGATTCTTAACCACTGCGCCACCAGGGAAGTCCATCTTTGTTTTTAATATGCTATTCAATCGTAAGTTTACATAATTTAATTTTTAATAGTGGCTCTGTTTAACAACCTACTGGAAAAAGTCCTGAAATTTTAACAATTGGTTTCCAGGGGCCGGTGCCTGCCAATTCCAACCCATCCCTGCCATTGGGCCTCCATAGAGAAACTGAGGTCACTGGGCCTCACCTGTAAGGCCACCTAATGTTTTCCTGGCAAAGCCAGACATGCTCTGGGCAGCTCTGAACTTGGAAGACCCACCTGATAACTGGGTGTGGCCAGGTCTCACCCATTCCGAGCTCCCACCCGTCAGCTGCCTGTTGGGACTGCCTGATTTGGGGACGGGAACAAGACCTGGGAGCCACATGGGCAGCTGCACCAGATGGGCCAGAAGCAAGAGCAGCTTCTCCAATCTTTGTATCCCTGCAGGGTGCGGCTACTGGAGTTACGATTACGCTTTCGGATGGGAGGACCTGAGAAGTTTACAGTAAAAATCAAAAACCATTTTACGTGGAGGAGGAATCATTTAATTGGATAGCTCCAATCTAAAGTTTCTCTGTTCACAGGCTTAACTAGCATGGCTATTAGTTTTATTGCCCTCCAGAGAGATTTATACAGGGCATGCCGCTTTGAAGAGACAGCCCTTGAAGGTGAACCTGGCTGGACCCAGGAGGGAGCCTCCTGAATGCTCGGAAGTCCTGGGCCCACAGAGCCAGGGGCTGGGGCTTCAAAGACAGCAGATCTCACAGTCTGTGCGGATGGACACTCCCAGTACAGGGAGATTTGCTGCACAGTCCAAGGATACACAGATGAGGCATCGACCCAATTATCTACTTAACAAACACTCCTGTATCACTCGCAACGCCTCAAGCGCTGTACTAAACATTTTGCAAATAATACGTGTAAATGTCACCAACCAGGGGCTAGGAAACCCATTTTAGAGGTGAGGAAATCGAGGCCTCGGAAGGATAAGTGACAGGATTTGAACCCAGGCAGTCTGGCTCCAGCGTCAGTGTGAACCATTAGGAAGGCAGCCAAGAACACGGAGCTGCAGGGAACTTACCTGTAGTTCAGTTAGACTGGTGTGGTCTGTGTGAGCGTGCGGAGAGGAGAGAGGGGGACTTGGGACCAGATTTCACACACAGGCACACGTGCATACACAGTCGTGCACGTATGCACACAACACGACCGTGTATGTGCACACGTGAAGACCTGTGTATACACATTGACACATGCGTACACACACAATCACACGCTTGTGCATACACACTTCATTTGCTCCCTGAGGGCAGTGGCAGGTCCTTGAAACAGAAGACCGTCCCCATCAGAGTAGTGCTCTAGAAAGCTCCCTCCAGCCTGAAGCGTGCGGGGAAGTCCCTTCTCTCCGCACGTCAGTTTCCTCCTCTGAAAATTGGGGGACCAATGTTTCGTATCATGAATGGGAAAGGTCTTTGTAAACTGCGAAAGTAAAGGCGTGTGTGCTGTGTTTTCAGAAGTCCATACCCTTATCAAGAGAGTAAAATGTGAAAGTTACCCACTTAGCTCTCAACACCCTATGTCACCTCGAGGGCGGTGGTGGCAATGTGTGTGTGTGTGTAGCAAAAGGAAACTGGGACCCCAAAACGAGTAAGAAAAATGCACAGGTTCACCCAGCAAATTGATGGCTGAGCTAGGACTCGAACCCAGCCCTGTCTGACTGAAATCCTCACGGCTCCTGCCTGATGTCTTGTTTCTCCCCGGCCACTCACCTCTTCTGACCGTTTGACCTCCTTATCCCCAGGGCGGGGCTCGTGGGCACTTCAAGCCAGCCTCACAGGACAGCCATCCACAAGCCATTAACCTCTGGCGACCTGGTCAACTTAGAAAGATTGATGTGCCCTCTACACAGCCTGAGAAGTCGTTACAGGGCTTTGTCCACCCCCTCCCTCTCCCTGCACGCTTCCTAACTTTCCTTCCTACGAGCAAGGGTGCATTCCCCCCAGAGGGACCCAGTGGACATCAGAATAAGGGAGGCAGCTCACAGAGGCTTGGACTCCTGGCCTCAACACTCCCTAGCTGTAAAATGGGCATGAAATAATATTTAACCCTGTAAAAACCACGAAGCCCAGTGCCAGGTTAAGAGGACGTGCTTGTTAAGTGCCAAGAAATAAAAAGGGATGGGCAGGGGGCAACAGCCCTCCGGCAGGTGAAGGGTGAAGGGGGGATAGTTGGGCAAAAGGGTCCTTCTTCTAACTTCCGAGAAACAGCGCCCGCTAGTCCAGAGAGCTGCCAAAGGAGATGGAGCCACAGAAGTGACCTCTGTCTCCATCCCCAGGTCCTGCTGCTTGCGTGGCAGCAGAGAACTTAGGGAACAGCAACCGCAGGGTTGGAAAGGCCTGTGGGCTTGAGCCCCAACTCTGCTGCCTACTTGCTGGGCAACCTCACTGAAATCACACAGCCTCTCTGAACCTCAGTTTCCTCATCCGTGAAATGGAGATAATTACATCTGAGCTCTGAGCTCTGGGGACAGTTGCAGGCCCAGAGTAGGCGTTCAATCAACGGCAGTTCTCTGAGAAGCATCCCTCCTCACTGAGGCAGGGGACCCACTCGGCAAAGCCTCAGGAAAACTCCAGGCTGCCCGTAGGGAGGGAAAGCTCCCAGCACCTCCTTTCCAGGGCACCGGGGGCTTCGCTCACCTCTCTGAAAATTAAATTAAAGCTCAACAGTAGTGCCTTTGTGGCTTACGCATGGCGGGCCTCGCCAGCAAGCGGTCTTAATATCCACCGCTGACAGGATGGAATTAGCTGAATTTTTTTTGTTGGGGCCTTTATTTCTTGCTCTAACTTTTGTTCTTCCCCACAGGGGTGTTAGCTGGTGTTTAATCCCATCCTGAGAGCACTGGACCACTCTTCAGTAGGGCAGGCGGAGGCCTTGGCCCCGAGCAGACCCAGGTGAGCGCTCCTGGGTGGGTGGAGGGAATGTTCTGGGGCTCCCCGCACCCCCGGCCTGGGTTGGCCAACACAGGCTCTGCAGGCACAAGAGAATCAATGAAGAATTATCGTTAAGCCTGCTGGCCGCTACCCTCATTAGAGGTAACTGGAGCCCGCCTGGCCCAAACTCAGCTCTAAACCCCACTAAGACGGGACACACTCGGGAAGAATAAGCTAGATGTAATTTAATAATCCTGGAAACAAGTCCACACACTTTTTTGTCTTTGGCCCAAAGGAGAGGTAATTCCTGATGCAGCCGGAAAAGTGGAACTGTGCCGACTTGAGAGAAAGGCCTGGGTTGGGTGGACGAGGACTTGGTAGGATTTGGAGGCCGTGCTCTTCTTCTCCTGGAGAGAATCACGTCCCCTTCCTCCACAGCCCCAACAAGGCTTCTGCTGTCCTTCAGAACCTTCCAGAACCTTCATGTGCATTAGAGAATGGAACCCTTTTCTCCAGGTCCACGCAGCCCTGTGCTCGATGTTACCTGGCAAGAGGAGACGAGGCTGGATTTCAACCCCACTTTGACCCCCTCTGTGCACCCCTACGTAGAGGGCTCCCCTGCCACTCCCTTGCACACGGACTGCACCTTACAGTTTATAGAGCTTTTATAAGCTTTACGTCTTTGGATTCTCCTGCAAGTCTCTGAGAGAGGCGGGGTGAGATTATTATGGCCGTTTCACAGATAGGAAAATGGAGGCTCAGAAGAGTGAAGTATCTCAACCCACAGGGCTTCCAGGGGCCAAGGCTGGGTCTGGAACTCAAGCCTTCCGACTCCAAATCCAGGTACCCTTCTCATGTTCTCCAAGGCTGTTACGGGCTGGATTGCGCCCCCCAAATCCAGATGTTGAAGTCCTAACCCCCAGTCTTCAGATTGTGACTGTGTTTAGAGATAGGCTCTTTAAAGAGCTGATTAAGTTAAAGTGAGGTCATCAGGGTGGGCCCTGATCCAACATGACTAGGTCTCTTCGTAAGAAGAGGAGATTTGGACACAGACACACAGAAGAAGGCAGGGGAGGCCAACCCTGCCAACACCTTGATCTGACCACCAGCCTCCGGGGGCCTTGAGAAAATAAATTTCTGTTGTCAACCACACAACTGGTGGTGCTTCGTTACGGCAGCCCAAGCTGGCGAAAGCCAAGCCTCTGTTGGGTCTCCCTGCCTCCACGGAGTCTGCTCTGTTAACCCACCTCCTATTCCTCTTGCCTGCTCCTAGCTGGGCATTTGCCACCCACCTACTGGGACTGAGAACCCTGGATTTTGGAGGTGCCAGTGGGTGGGGAACAGTAGGTTCCAACTCCTTTGTTACCCATCGAGGGCTTATGGGTGATAGAGTTTAAGGCTTCTTAAACCAATTGGATTTGAAGGCTATTCTTCCTCATTAATTTATGTTTTCATTAGAATTTATGCTATGATACCAGCTTCCTATGTTTCAAGAGTGCTAGAAATCTCTGTACCTGGGAACGGGACTTTTGGAAGAACTTTAGAAGAATTTTGTAAAATTCACACTTAGAATCATATACACACGTGTAGATTATACACTCAAAGATGTGTGCAGATGTGCTCCATGATTAGTTTTCTGTATAAGGTTACCCGTTGAAAATTATTTACACAACACATATACGTTTGTATATGTGTTTTCATCGTATGTATAAAATTCTAGTTTTTAATCAGCCTATGCTTATCGTGAACATACTAAAAAAAGTTATTTTCCCCCTAGTTTTCTCTTCTAGAAACCTGTTGAGATGCCTTTAAAAGAGGTTAAGTTACTATAATATCGGTCGCGTTTTGATCTCGATATTTATGACGTTCTCATTCAAAATGTTTTGAGACTTACCTGTTAGACCCTGGAATTAGGCAGAAATCTTCAAAACCAACAAACTTTTAATTTCCGGCACCACTCACTTTTTAGCAGGCGCTCATCACTCTTACGGGGTTGTGTCCCCCCGTGGACCTGAGCACGGGGTGACAAGTAGACAGCAGGTGCATGATAAAGGCTGATGATTTCCCAGGCCTCGGTCCAACATGCAGGGTCCTGACCCACTTGGGCGAGACCACTGGTGTCACCAAGCAGCAGGTCGTCTCGGGGAGGGCTGACCCTTGACTTCACGGCCCCTGCATCCCAGCACCTGGGAGGGTGGGCAGTCTGACTGGGAAGGTCTGAGTCCAGGTCGGCAGAACTAAAGCCCCTCGCAGAGGGATGTCGAGGGCGCAGTGAGGGCATCCCAGCCTGCAGCTGCAGCAAAACCCGAAGAGCTCACCCAACTGTGGTCCAACTTGGTGGGGGGAGGGCAGCCCCGGCCAGCCTTGGCTACACCTGGCCTCCCAGTGTGTGGCCACTGGGACCCAGCACACAGGAACGTGGCCCGTGGAGATGGCGGCCCAAGGAGAATCCCATCCAAGGGAGGCAGACAAATGTTGAGACATTTGTGATTTGGGACTGAGGCGGCAGGGCTGTGGAGGAGAGCAAGCAGAGTGTGTGGAAGCAGGGAAGGAACCACATTTTCTGATGAAACGTGAAGGTGAACAAGTGCCCAGAGGCGGGAATCAGCCTTGCACTTGGCAGCCCTATGGTCCATCCTCTAGGCTCCTTGGACCTGAAACTCCATAGACCAGCTATGTGACCTTGGCCAAGCCTCCTCCTGTTTGGGCCTGTGAGAGAGGCAGGAAAAGCCACTTGAGTTCCCTGTCAGCCTCGTCCGCCTTCCTGGGTCCCAACAGTATGAGTGGGTTGGCAGGTCTCTGTGGGAGGCTGTGGAGAGGGCGGGATTTTCAGGTGGGAGACCCTCCTGAAAATGAAAGCAAACTATGATACAAAGGATGGATAAACAACAAGGTCCTACTGTATAGCACAGGGAACTACAATCAGTATCCTGGGATAAACCATGATGGAAAAGAATATGAAGAAGAATGCATATATATGTAGAACCGAATCACTTTGCTGTACGCTAGAAACTAACACAATGTTGTAAATCAACTTTACTTCAATAAAATAGATTTTTTAAAAGATATGAAAAGCAAAAAAAAAAAAAAGAAAGCGAGAAGCAAAGAGAAAGTGGCTGTCCCTGGGGAGAAGCTGGTCTTCCCAAGCAGCCTGCCAGGAATGTGCTGACGGGGTAGGAATCCTGTTCCCCGCAGTGCCAAAGCCCTTCCATTGGCTCTTTAATGAAAGCAGCGTCTGTCTTGTGGACCGGAGCGCTCTGCCTTCCTGCATGGGCCCTGGACAGTACCTGAGATATATAAACAAGGCCGGAGCGGCAGGCTATTGAATTAGGCCGCTTCTGGCATTGCTGTCTTTGGCAGAGTGGGTTCCCCGTGATTGTTATCAGCTATAATCGAATCTGGAGAGTGGCTGGAATGCTAATACCTTCCCCAGCAGTGCGTCCTTCTGCGGACACAGGCAAGCTATCCCCCCACTCGTCAATTCTCTGTGGTTGCTCCAATCCACTCCGGCTGTGTTTCGGGGAGGCGGCTCTCCGGATGAGCGCTGTCAGCAGGACAACGGGTCGGTCAAGTGATGTTGTCTTGTGTCCCGGGAGAGGGCCTCTTACCCCAGCCCCAGGCTTTAAGTCTGATGGCCAATGAGAAGGTGACAGTGATGGATTGCAGCCCCTGCCCCAGCCCTGCTGGAAGGGTGCACAGGTGAGCACCAGGTGGGCTCGAAATGTGATCTGTCTGTGCCCCAACAAAATTTATTCATTTATTCATTCACTAAAAAAAAAGTGGGTTGTACACCTACGCACAGGGCATGGAATAAGAGGAGTCCCTGCCCTCCAAGGGCTCCCAGTTTAGGGCGCTGTCTCTCCAGCTAACGATAGCATGTATATTACAGCATGTGTATTACAGACACCAGGACAAGCACAGGATGGGAGACAGGGGTGCATTCTGGAGGACTTCCTGGAGGAAGCTGCATGTCCAATGAATCAGAGGCAGGGCGGTGAGGGGTGGGTATTGTGGCAAAAGACTCTACTCAGGGGCCTTCCGGGGTCCCGGCAGAAGGGTTTGAATTGGACAAATAGGAATCAGAAGTCACACCCTCGACACGGGTAAAAGAAAGGAGGGGAATCTTATGGTCCCCAGTTCCAGTGACAAGGAGAGTGGCTCCCTCCTTGTCAGAAGTTGGGGTGTGGCGGGGATGGGAAGCCTGGAGGGAAAGCCTCAGCTGGGCGGCAGATGCCTGAGGAGGGTGTGCTGATTGCTAACTGCTTTCAGGTGACTTCGTGCTCGGGGGACTTCGTGACCTCCACAGGGTGTTGACAAGAAAGGCTGGCTTGTGCTTCACACCCAGCCGGGGCCTGAGGTCCTCCCCAAGCACGGGTCCAGTGATGTACTAGGCTCAGGACTCAGCTGTGAAGAGGATGGATCACTGGGGTCCACACGCAGCCTGCAGCAGTGTCTCGACCCCCAGGAGCTCACACCATGGAGGGAAGAGGCAGGTGGGTGACGGAAAACACAAAATCTACTAAGTGAACCAGATGATTTCAGTTGTAAGAGCTCTGGGAGATAAACCTTAGTACCTGTCTCATGGGGTTGGTGCACTTGTGTATGTACGACTTCACAGTCGCTTAGGATGGTGATTGGCGTATGTACCAAGTTACCCAAAGGTGCCGTGTCATGCTTATCGCTGGTGCCCTGGGCTGAGAAGGATTCTGAAGCCACGTCAGGCTCAGTATGGCTGGGGGCCCAGGAGGAGAAGGGGATGCGCTCAGTTTCACCATCCCCTCTGACCCCAGTGACGTCATCCCCCAGTGACTGGCTTGGCTCGGAGCTTCCTCTTCTAGAAACCCCTTGACTCTCCTTGTCACGGCTCTGACGATGGTCTCCACCTCCCAAAACTCCCGGCCTTCCCTCTGCTCTCTTGACCTCATTCATTCATTCTTTCCCTCTGCCACGATGCGTAGCAGGTTCACGGGAAAGAGGTGAGGCTCGAGTGTTTAGGAAGCCTGCCCGGAAAAGGCAAGGCTTGAGCTGGACTTGGGAGGGTGGGCAGGGTTTGGCCAAAGAGGAGAAACATTCTGGGCGCACGGCAGAGAAGGTCCTCCGGGAGATGAGGGCCAGCCTGGCTTTACCCGGGGAAGGGGCTGCAGAGGGGACCGAGGCAGAGGAAGCCTGTCCCTGCACGTGGAAGAGCCTTCCCCGTCTTCCGTAAGCAGTCGACTCCCCTTTTCCTTTCAAGACCAAGTTCAAACCCTGTAGCTCAGGCTTCTTCTTGCCTCTACCCTTGGCATCACAGCCCTGCAGTCGTTGACACCACACAGGCCAGTAACAGGCACCAGAGCTTAAGCCCTGGCTTTGCTGCCTCCAAGCCCATGTGGCCTCTGAGCCTCAGCTTCCTGATCTGTAAAATGGGCCTAGGAATACTAGCACCTCCCTCATATGGGGATTCATGCAATGAAGGACACAGCCCAGTGCCTGGCCTATAATAAGTGGTTAGTAATAGTCACCACGGTGTATTATTTATCACTTGTTCCCTGACTACTCCCTGCCCCCAACCCCATGCCTCGCCCAGCACTGCAGGCCCCCAGAAGGACAGCTGATGACCTGAAACTCTTCATGTGCCTTGTGCAGCATCGTTTTAAAGTACTTTTACCTGTGTTAGTGCATTTTATTCCTCCAGTGTGACCCTGAGGGACAAGAAGGGCAGCACACACATTTAGGGCCACTTTTCAAATGGGGAGAAAAATCCCTGGCTGCTCACTGAGGCCCTGGGTCTTCTCCTCACCCCTGATGCTTCGGCTACAAGGTCTGTTCCTCACAGTGCAAGAGGCAGAGTGGGAACGCTCCAAAGTGAGGAAGTGAGGATACAAAACGTGGGTGACTGTTCCCCACCCCAAAGCTGGGTCCACACAGTGACAAACTATCAGGCAGGGTGGCGGATGGGGTGGCCTCTGGCTTTGAGTGGCAGAGACAAGGCTGAAGGGGACCCAGTCCAATGACAGAGCGGACCTTTTGGACCAGAACTCCCGCTAGGCCACTGGGCTCAGCAGATTTTTGTGGCAGGAAGAGGCTTCTAAAGACTTGCTTTGAGAAACTGGACATGCTTCTCACACAGTATCTCACGTAATCCCCACACAACCCCCTGAAACTGACATTATCATTATCCCCAATTTACAGATGAGGAAAGCGAGGCCCAGGGGGGTTAAGCAACCCACCCAGACCACACTGTTCATAATAGGCAGCAGGTCGGGGATTCAGCCTGGACTTGCCTTTCCCCACTTTTCTTGTCACCATGTTCCCCTCAAGAAGGCTGATACATCAAGCCCGGAAGCCGTTCCACAGGCCTGTGTCCAACCCTCCACTGTGTTCACAATGGGATTGTAAAACGTCCACGTATGGGGCACTTTCTACATTACAAAGCACTTCCACACACAAGAAACTCCGGCTGCCCCCTCAACCGGTAACAGTTTCTATCCTGGAATCTTTGTAAATACAAGGAATACCATCTACCTTCAGAGTAGAGGCTTGAAAGCTTAGAGCCCTCATTACATCTATAAAACTCCAAGGGCCCTCAAGGCTGCCAATCCCAGACAACCAAGAAATACCCAGATGCAAAGCTGCCATAAATACATCCTGTTTCTATGATGATGTCTCGCTGCCCCGGTGACTATGATGTCACCTCTACACATCACAGTTTAAAAGGTCGTTCCTGGGCACACATCCACGCATGCGTGAAACACCTGCGGGGGTCTCCCATGTCTCAGCCTCAGGGCCTCAGGTGCTGGGTACACAGTGGGGCACAGGCAGAGTTCCCACCAGAGTCCCTGGGGCTCACACGTGGGAGGAAGGGAGGCGCAGTCAGCAGCAGCCAGCACTATGTACAGAACTGTGTGAAGGGGACCAATAACGGGGTTCTGGGTTGACCAGAGTAGACCACTCCGAGGGGTGGCCACTGGCCTGAACCCTAAATGTCCATATTTGATTCTCACATCTCTCTCTGTGGCAGGTAGATCAGGGATTATTTATTCCCGTTTTCCCAAAGAGAAAACCCAGGCTCAGAGAGATTAGGTCACTTACGCCAAATCACACAGCTAGTAATCCATCGAGTCGGGGCTCTAAAAGGGGCTCCCTGGACCCCAAGCCCAGGGCCCTTTCCTTAGACCTTCCTGCCTTACATAGTTCCCCCCTGAAAATTACTCAGCAGAGTAAAAATACAGAGTTGACATTTAAAAGCATGATGCCATAGAGCAGGGGGTGCCTATGACTGAAAAGATATCCTTTGTCCATTTCGAAAGGATCCCAGCCCGTCCTGCAAGTGACACAGACACATTTAGGGAAGTTCTAATCATCACGTGACAAAGCCGTGACAAGGAGCCTCTGCAAAACTCGTGTCCTGTCAATACGCTTTTAGCATGTCATCACCCCCAGGTTTTAATGGCCACTGACGATAAAAGCAGGACTCAGCAAAGGGTGGCAGTGTGTGCGTGCACACGCGTGTCTGTGTACGTGTGTGCACGCACGCGCATGCACAAGCGTGCGTCTCCTCGTCTGCTCCCGGGGACAGGGTCAGGGAAGAATTTTCTGTGACTAATTAGGTTTTAACTTGCCAGAGAGAAAGTGGACATTGGCAGCCTATTGTATAAGAGTGAAACAAAGTTTGAACTAGAGTGAACTTAATTTCCTTTGCACTGAAAGGAAAGAAAGATTAATGAAATATCCCCAAATCCATCCTGTTAGTTTTTATTAAATCAGCAAATGAAATTTAACCTCCAATTCTGTTATAACGTCCTTTCCTGTAGATTGGGTTTCAACGAGCCTAAGTGAAATAGACACCCTCCCCCTAGAACAACATTTCGATATGAAAATTGCATTAGCGCCGTCAACATCGGGTTACCTGAGGAACAAGCCACTTGGAAAACAATTACATCCACAAAGAGAGGAACGACACATGTGGCCTCAAATTTACAAGAGCCACAATGTTCTGATTATGGTATTTCTGCAAGGCCACTTCTCACCTCTGCTAAATGCTAATAAAACAGTTAAAGTTGAACTTGATGTCACGGCGGCTGCAGTGCTTTCCTCTCCAAACAGGGGTGAGAAAAGGGAGGCGTGAGATCAGCCAGCAACGATCTGATCTGTCTTGTACCTACTGTGCACTGGCTTTCCGCTGGGTATCGTTCTCATAAGGCTTCAAGGTGGTGGTACTTACCCATTATAAGGATGAGGAAACTGAAGTCTCAGGAAGACAAAGTGAATTCACTAGGGTCCCAGAGGCTGCTGTTCAAGCTCCTTTATCTAACCTGCGATTATTTCCTGGCTTTGTAGAAGGAAGTATATATATCACTTTGTTAAGTGGACGAACCTGGACGAGCAGAGCATCACTATGTGCTGCTTCCCAGACGGTCGTGGGAGCCCCAAGTGTCCGCACATACGTGATGATGCATGACGACAGTCTTACAACTTCTGTGCAACCCCTGGCTATTCCTGTCTCCTCTTATTTGACCTTCACCGTGGCCCCATGAGAGGGGATGCTAATGCCACTTTATAGAGCTTCAGAGAAGGGAAGTGACTAGTCCAGGGACGTGGAGAGCAAGTCGCAGGGCTAGAGCTCAGAGCCTGGGCTTCCTCTCTGAGTCCAGGGCAAACCTCCCCAGGAGGCCCCCAATCGTGTCTGAACTCTTATGTCCTACGGGCTGTGTGTTGAGGAGGGGAGAACATTCTTAGGACTTTCCCAACAATGGTTTTCAGATGAGTGACACCAAAAAGCCTGCTGTTATGGGATGGAAGGAAAAAGAACAAAATGAGGAGAGGTGATTTGGGGAGGCTTGGAATTATCTTTTTATTTCTGCAGGATTGAGGCAGACGTGCTCCTCTGTGGGCCCATGGGAGTGAGGCTGGGAGAAACTACCAGATTCAGATCTCAGCTCAGGAACTCTTCCATCAGTGAGAGCTGCTGTCCGATGGATGCCTGCCTTAGGGTGAGATGAGAAGCTTGTCGCTGGCGGAGAGCAAATGTAAACAAACAGACCACTTGGCGTCAGGGTTTGTGATGGGGATGCAGCCCAGGCTTCTGTCATTCTGGGACTCTGTGCCTTCGGAAACGTCATGTCCATGTTTTCTCCAGGGCACGGCTCAGTGACCCTGAGGATGCAGACACAGATGGAGCAAGGGCAGTACCGCCCTGCCACTTACTGCTGGTAGGCAAGCCCTTGACATCTATGAGCCTCGGCTATCTCATCTGGGAAATGGGAACGATGGTAAGTCCTTCCTCACTAGGCTGTCTGTTGTCAGGATTAAACGAGAGAGTGAGTGTGAGTACTTAATGCAGCGCCGGGCACACAGTAGGTGCTCAATAAATGTAGACTCTGATTTCAAGACTTCTTCCTTCAAAGCATGAAAATTCCGGCAAAACTCCCGGCTTAGAAACCTGAATGCTCATGCCTGATCTCAAGGGCCCCCAGAGATCTGCTCTCGGGGGGAGGCTGCATACATCAGAACATACATTCCGATGGGACCCCGTCAGTTTCCGAGTGCCCACATTTTGGGCCCCATCGCAACTCTATTAGCTGCATAAAATATTCGAAGCGATAGCCAAGAAGGAGGCCCCTTTGCCAAGGTTCCCCCAGCCCGTCCTCTGGAATTGATTACTCGGAGCCTTTCAGAAACGCAGGAAAGAACGATGCCAGGGCGGATGGACAAGCTGGGGACGACTCATGTTTCTAATCCAGCGGCCCCCCTTCGCCTCCCGCCCCGGAACAAAGTCTTCTCCAGTTTTTAGTAAACTTAACTTGACAATCGTCAAAGAGAATCAAACAGCGCAGAAACGAAGCCTTTAAAAGATGTCAGAAGAAGTCAGAATCGGTAGAAATCTACTACGCTTCCCAATGCGCCCCCCTCACCTGAAGTAGTATTTAAATCTTTTAGGACCAGGCTCCAGGGGCTGAATTATTTAACTTGCTGGCAAGAATGCGCTTAGGAAGGGCACTTGTGTTTATTTTGGGTATTACCTCCTCACCTCTTTAGTGTAATCCCCGGACTTAATCGGAGGGCACTGGGAAGACACCAATTAACAGCACCGGCTGTATCCCTCCCCACCCCTAAATCCCCAGATCGGAGGCGAGAAGCCCCTGGAAGGTAGATAATTAGCAGAAGGTGCTTCTCTGTTCTCTGCAGGCCATGGGGTGGGAGCCAGACCACCAACAGACTGAGGGACTTTCAACATCCCCTGGCATTACCAGGAGGGCCTCCCCAGCTAAGTGGTTCCCACCCCGCCCCCTGCTCATTAACAACTCCAGCTGGGGGCTTCTCTCCACACAAAGCCTCTTTACAGCACGAGGATTTAGCACAGAATAGGCCGGAGGTGCATCCCGAACATCTGGGCACAGCTGGCTTGCTGAGGCAGCGCCGCCAGATCACGCACAATGTGACCAGATCCCCGGGGCCAATTCCCACTGGGGACCGAGGAGACAAAATGCATGTTTGTGGATCATCTCCCACATGCCCTGAGCTGGGCAATTTATTGATGCCCTTTAATTCCACATAAAGACCCACATCTCCGCAGTTCCAGCCTGACGACCCCACTTCTGCTTGGGCACCCCAGATGTCCTTCTCGGCTTGGCCCCTGTTGCGGGGAGGCGCTTGAGGTGAGATGGGGAAACCCATGCGTGGATATAGGTATGGTATTTGCATATGAAGACACATCCGTCCCTCCACCAGTCACCAGCCACCAGCCTGGGCGTCTCCAAGACGGGGATTCCTCACGGCTAAAAGCAGCTGATGGGTGTTTGCTGGGACCTTGGGCTGCCCACCTCTTCTGTCCCCAGTAATGCAAGGCCTTCCCTCTCTGGGCTCTGTTGCCATGCTCAAAGGGGACCACTTGGAGACAATGCTACTGCTGCTTCCTTTCTAGCAACGAAACAGAATGTGTCCAGCCTACTTGGGTCGGGAATCTTCCCTCTGACCGTGATACAGAGGAATTGGTCTGGCAGAAACTAGCTTGGTGAGCTGAAAAAGCCGACGGTCAGAGCTAGGGCCGAAAACAATGTCCAAGAACAATGTCATCGCCCCAGTCTGGCTGGGCAATATAGATGATCACTGGACGTCTCTGGCCACTGTCCCCTCACAGATGATAATAACCTGCCCTCTGGAGGCCACGGGGCTGAGTACGTGCAGAGCCCAGCACGTTCACAGTGCATGGATGGACTTCAGTGAAGGAGTTTCCTTTCTTCCCCTGTGAGCTGAAGTCAACGAATGTTCTGGAAAGGTTTTAACCAAGAAGGTACAGCGATGGCAGGTTTCTTCTCCGATGCTCTGATGGAGACACAGCCCTCCTTACCAACAGCTTCCTGACTTTGTGAAAAATGACCTGGCCTACTATTACCTGTGCATACCGGGGCCTAGCAAAGCAGACCTTAAATGTTTTAAATCTGCCTGGGGAGCTAAGCCTGAGTCCGGGGGCCTGCCTCGAGGTTGCTGCCCTGTGACCTCAGGGAGGCTCTGACCTCTGCTTTCTGCTTTCCCAGGCGAAAGCCCTGGGCTGACGCCACCCACTTCCAAAGGGCCCTGTGGAGATCATACACACAGGGTGACCCACAAGGGTGAGGGCAGATGTTAGCAACAGCAGCGAAATATAATGAAGAGGTCAGTCCAGAGGAGCTGGATGCCTCCTGGTGTGTGATGAGGACACCAAGGGCCAGCCCTCCTGAGCAATAGACCTGGCCCTGCTGCTGAACCACCCTTTGTCCTTATAGCCACACCACCCTCTCTGGGCCTCTGTGTTCTCACCTCCCCGGGAGGGTGGAACTGGATGAGGTGGTCCAGTTCTGAGAATCTGTCTTGCACGTGGCCAGACTGCATCCTGGAGACCCCTGGGGTGGTCCTGCCCCAGCCCCGGACAAGCATTCTTGAGTCAGTTCATGGTCCTGTGGGTCTCCATGGGGTCTCGCTGTTAGATGGGTCTATCTTGGGCTCCATTCATGGCCTTTCTGCTTAGCTTGTATGGCAAGAACATTACTCATAAGGGAATTTTTCTAGACAGCAGATTCTAGCCATGGCTTTTAGGTCAGCGACCAGGGTGACATGAGCTTCCAAGAGCCACCATGATATAACCAGGGTTGTCAGGCCAGCCCCCTTCTCCCCTGCCATGGAGGGACCAGATTAATGGGCTGTCCTCGGGAACACCTGTATAGGAAGGTGCCACTTAGCAGCAGGATGAGGCAGGACTTTGCAGTCTGACGGCCCCGTTTAGATCCCAGCTGCACCCTTTGCTCATTGTCTATGACCTTGGGCCAGCCCCTAGCCTCTCGGAGCCTCAGTTTTCTCATCTGTATGTTGGGGATAATGGCACCTACTCCTTGGGTTGTTGGGAGGATTGAATGGCAGAAAGTTCGCAGTGAGATATACCCACAGAAAGTAGAATGATGGGGCTCCACCAGTTAAACTTCCTCCTCTGACCACTGCTTAATTCCTTCCAGCCACCCTGATGTCCTCAGTAGAGCGGTTTGACCTTGGACACAGTGGGGACCCATGCTGATCTACCACTTCATTCATTCTCTCTTCCATTCATTGAGGGGCTGTTATTGAAAACCTACTATGTACTCCGTCTAGTGCCAGATCCTAGGGATAGAGATGGTGAATCCTCACTCCTTGCTTTCAATGCTCATGATCTAGAGGAAAGATGTATGTAACAATTACATGAGGGTGCAGGTTTACAAGGGCCCATGGAGGCACGACAGGGCCACCCAAGCTTGCCTTTCTATGAAGTGGAGGATTTGGATGCCACGATTCCAAGGAACCTTTCTACCTGCCCATGGGAGAGGAGTGATCAAGAGGAGCTCTCTCTGAGTCCTGTGTTTTGGTGTCTTTAATGCTCTGTACAAATGGTAAGCATCTTCGCCACACCATCCTGGCCCCTCTCGTGCACAGCATTCCAACTTCTTAAAGGATTCTTCCTTCCGAGAGCCCCTAGACATGACCCCACACTGCAGGACACGCTGACGTTCCCAAATGATGCCCAAGCTGCACTCATCATTCTAAAGACTGTCCTCCTCCGCCGGCTTCCAATCACAGCGTCTTCTGTTAATAACTTGGTGAGAGCCCACAGGGGACTCCCCAGCAGAACCTTCTACCTACAGACCCCAAAGGAAAGTGCGCCTAAGGGCAGATGGCAGCTCGTGATCCCCCATGAATCTCCCCTCTCCCGCTGCCTTCCAGCTCTTCTGCCCCCCCCCATCACCAACACACAGAAACACATGCCTCCTCTCTTAACAGTTTTTCCTTTACGCACCAGAGCGAGATTTCACAAAAAAAGGAAAATCCTGGAAGAACTGGTTAAGGTTGGCTGCTGATGACTGGGTAACTCCTGGTGAGTCACTGGGCCTCAGGAAGATGTCAGAACACGAAGACGTTTGCCAGGGAGGTGGTGAACCAGCCCCCAGAGGCTCATATGATCCCTTCCCCCCACCTTCTCTGCCGCGAAATATCAAGGAGAGGGGCTTGGGGTGAATTATGTGAATAGATGCGGTATTTTATGAAATACAAGAAGAAAAATGCTCTAAAACCCATAATCATAAACACAGCATATGGAAAAAGGAAAGAGCTAGTTTTGAGTAAGAAGCGTCTTTTATCTACTCCCATCCCCTCTCCTTTCTGGTCAATATTAGATACATAATCAGAGAAATTCTTAAATTTCACCCAAGGCTTACTTGAGTTGGAAGCTTGATTTTTTTTGTAAAGAAATTCCCTACCATGTGTTCTATTGCAAGAAGGATTTTCTTTCTCAAATGCTTTCACCTGTCAAAAGCCCTCTGTACAGAAACTTACCAGATCCCTCTACTCTCTGGTTCTGCAAAGCAGAGGAGAATGGAGATCATGTCTAGTGTCTACCGTGAGCTGGGCACACACGCAGACATCTGGCATCTCCCACTGGCTTCCAGGAAGGTCTGTGAGGGCAGTGGGCTGCCCACAGGTTCATGGGCTCAGAGAGGCCATGAGCCTTGCTGGGGAACAGCAGGGCCCGGAGGCTGTGTGAAAGCCCAGGGTACCCCAAAGTCCAGCACACCCCACCTCCCAGACCTCTCATTTGAGGAGACTCCCTGTTAAAATGGAGAGAAACTGGGGGCAGAGGAATGTTTTCACCCCAATCAATACAGGTTAAAGTTCTCGGTTTCCTTCACGCTTCTATATTTTTATTTCTCTCCTAGAAACAGTCACGTGAAAAGACTGCTCAGTCACTTTCTCCTATCTGATTTTTTTCCTCCCTCCCTCCCTTCCTCCCTCCGTCCCTCTCTCCCTTCTTTCCTTTCTTCCTTCCTCCCTGCATTTTTTCCTCTCTTGATTATTAATTTTTTTATTATTTATTGAGATCTGATAGATAGCAACATGCACACATGTATCAGCTTGTGATGAATCTGTAATATACATATATCCATAGAATCACCACTCAGTACACCCTCCTCCCTCCTCTCCCCCGGCAAGCTAGGTAAGGAATGTCCTGTTCTTTAAAAGCAGAGATTGCTTTCACTGGCCCTTCAGCTTCACTGTTGTATGGCTCAGTGAGTTGTTCTTTTTCCTTGCTGTATAGTATTCCATGGGGTGACTATACCTCCAATTATTTATTCATTCTACTGATAACAGACATTTGGTTGTTTCCATTTTTTTAGCCAATGTGTATAATGTTGCTATGAGCTTTCTTGTACCTGACTTTTGATTGGTATAAACACATTTTACTTGGGTATATAACCAAAAGTAGAATTACTGGGTCATGATATATAGGTGCTTTTCTTAATTATTATTATTTTTTTTTAGTTTCAGCAGTGATAGATATTACTGTAAAAAGTTAAATAAGGGTTTCCCTGGTGGCACGGGGGTTGAAAGGCCACCTGCCGATGCAGGGGACACGGGGTCGTGCCCCAGTCCGGGAGGATCCCACGTGCCGCAGAGCAGCTGGGCCCGGGAGCCATGGCCGCTGAGCCTGCGCGTCCGGAGCCTGTGCTCCACAGCGGGAGGGGCCACAGCAGTGAGAGGCCCACGTACCGCAAAAAAAAAGTTAAATAAGACAAAGTTACACCCCACCTCCTCTAGGCCCAACCCGCAGGGTATGTTCTAACACACTTTTCTATCTACTCATACAGCATACATGTACACATGCACCGTGCACCCATCACGTTCTTCACTTCTTTCTTTTCTTTTTCATTTACTTTCTCAAACAAAAATAAGATCATTCTATAACACTACTTGTGACTTGCCTTTTATTTATTTATTTATTTTTGCTTAAACGTAGCATATCTTGGCCATTGCCCCAGACTGACACATATGAATCTACTCATTCTGTTTAACAGCTGAAACAATATCCCAGAATAGGGATGTAAAGTTATTTATTTGACCAGTATTCTCTTTTGATGGAGGTGATTTCTAGCTTCTTCACCTTAACACTCAATGATACAATGAAAATGTTGAGACATATGTCATTTAGTACTACTGCTTTTATGTTTCTTGCAAAGCAGATTTCCAGAATTATGATTTCTGGATCAAAGGATATGTGCATTTTCATAATTAAATAAATTTATAAATTTCACATATAAATTTAATAGAGCCAAGTCAGACACAAAAGGGCACATAGTGTATAATTCTACTTATATGAGCTACAAAGAATAGTCAAATGTATAGAGACAGAAAGTAAAATAGAGTAACCAGGGGCTGAGGGGAGGGGGAGATGGGGAATTCATGTTGAATGGGTACAGAGCTTCTGTTTGGAAAAATGATGGTGCTGACGGCTGTATAACAACGTGAAAGCATTCAATGCCTCAACTGTACACTCAAAAACCGTTAAAATAGTAAATTTTATGGTATGTGTATTTTATCACAATACAAACACTTTTTAATTAAAATGTAATATACCCAGTGATGATTTTTCACTGATTTACCAAGCGCAGCAGACACTGGTGTCTCACCCCCGTCTCTTCGGCACTCTTGGTTCTGGTATATTTCAGCTGCGTCCACCCGCAAGCGCCTGGACTCCTCACCTGACGGTTCTTGCGGCCTGCACGGTGGGGCGGGTGGACGTGCTGGGGAAATGATGCTCCCCGAGAGCCCTCAGCTGATGGCAGACGGGCAGTGGAAGACAAAGGCCCCAGCTCCTTGCATCTCAGAAGGAGCAACTCCGTGGCTTTGTCGACACCCTAGAGGTCCCCGGATGAGGGCTCCTCAGGAACTGCAAGATAACCTGCTTGGATGGACCTGTTATGAGCTTTCTTCCCTCCCCTTTTCTCTCGCTTCCCCACTGCCTCTACTGCGCTTCCTGGGATCACCTCCCAAATAACTGTGACACTCGTAGCGTGTCCCAGGGTCTGCCTCCAGGGGATCCATCCCAAGATGCCAGCTGTCTGTTGAACAGATGCCGTGGGCCCACACTGCCCTGGGCCTTGTGGAGAAGGGAGGAGTGAGCTGGCATGCCCCACAGCCAGAGGCAGAAACAAGGCTCCGTGGGCTGCGAGGAAGCCTCCCGACCACCGTCAACCCGAAGAGTCCAGAGAAGAACGCCACCTCTGGGGCTGCCATATCTGGACATCCTGGAAGAGACCCGTGCAGGTCGGTGGATGCGGTGGAGCTGGGCGGAGGGAGGTGAACAACGTACTGTTAGGAGCACCTGCCCAGGCAAAGAGCCACAAGCTGGAGTCTGCAAGCCCCGTGCAGTTACGGATGCTCTGGCTCCTGCCACGGGTGCGTGACTCACATCTGCCCTGCAGTAGCCGGCAGGGCTGGGGCAAATCGCTCAGATTCACAGAGACTTTATGCTTCCTCTGGGAGGGCCAAGTGAGTCAGCGTGCGTGGACGTGCTTTGCAAAGCGCAGGGCAGATGGTAGTCATTTGGGTTCGTGCTTCCTTAAGAGGGTGGACATCTGTGCCTGGGGGCTTAAAAGACGGCCACACCCCCAGCCTCCCCCTAACCCACGCTCTGCTCAGAGCCCTTTGGAACAGTGGGATTCTTGAAACAGGAAGGATGGGAAAAGGCTGCCATTCCCAGTGGCCTTGCTGTTGTAATTAACAGTAACGATGTGCTTTTAACGACCTTACAATCGGGGTGCCCTCTAGCAAACAGAAGAAAGATTTCTTACCAGTTTCATTCTCCTCGTATTTATTAACTGTCTGCAAAGTGGCTGGTGCTGGGCTGGGCTACAGGCGACATGGTGACACACAGTTCCTGAGCAGCTCGTCTTCTGCTTGGGGATGTACACCTGTGAATAGCCAGGTAACTCTGAGCAAGTCATTTCACCTTCTATTAAGCCTCAGTTTTCTCATCTGGGAAATGGGGACCTCCTACCGATGTTCTAATGATTCATCAAGCTGATCAGTGGGAAAGAACCTGCCCGGCCCTTGCCTGGGAGCCTAGGAAATGTGGATTCTAGTTGCCCACTCTGTACTCACAGTCCCCCCAGGCACACGAAACCTAGAGGAAATGTGTTAAACAACCAATGTGGCCTATAAAACCCAGGGCACCCACATTGTAGGGTATACCACATTTTAGTTATCCAGTCATCAGTGGATATCTGTGTTGTTTCCAAATTCGGGCTATTACAAAGAATGCTGCTATGACCATTACTATGGACAGGCAGACCTCGTTTCATTGTGCTTTACTGTGTTTAACAGATACTGCATTTTCTACAGATTGAAGGCTTGCGGCAGCCATACATCGAGCAAGTCTATTGGGGCTATCTTTCCAACAGCATTTGCTCACTTTGTGTCTGTATCACACTTTGGTTATTCTCACAATATTTCAAACTTTTAAAAATCGTATTTGTGATCTGTGATCAGTGATCTTTGATGTTATGTATTTGTGATCTGTGATCAGTGATCTTTGATGTTACTATTATGACTTACTAAAGGTTCCGAGGATGGTTAGTAGTTTTTAGCAATACATTTTTATAAATTGAGGTATACGTTGTTGTTTTTTTAGACATAATGCTGTTGCACACATAACAGACTACAGTATAGTGTAAACATAACTTTTATGTGCCCTAGGAGACCAAAACATTTGTGTGACTTGCTTTATTGCAATATCTACTTTATTGCAGTGGTCTGGAATTGAACCCGTCGTATCTCCGAGATATGCCTGTGTGTCTTTGATGGACATTGGACACGTTTCTGCTGTGCGGACACTAGGAGTGGAGATGTTGGTACATAAATCATGCATACGTTGAACTTCAGTAGATAAGGCCTCACACTTTTCCAAAGCAAATGGTACCAATTTCCATTCCTATCAGTAGTGTATAAGAGGTCTTGTAGCTCTGTGTCTTGGTCAGCACTTGGTATTGTCAGTCTTGAATTTTAGCCATACTGGTGGGGCTCTAGGAGAATTGCATTGTGAATTTATTAGGCCATTTGGGTGTCTTCCTTCATGAAATACCCATTCAAATCACTTACCTCCTTCCCTATTGTATTGTCTGTCATTTTCTTATTGATTTTTAAGCATTCTTTACATATTCTGGCTACAAATCCTGTGTCAATTATCTGTACTGCAAATATCTTCTCCCACTCTGTGAGGATATTTCAGAGAAATTACATCTAATGTGCCCAGAACACACAGCTAGTAAGGTCTGTCATTGTTTGTTTGTTTGGTTTTTTTTTGTTTTCGCTTTTTTTTTGCGTTATGCGGGCCTCTCACTGTTGTGGCCTCTCCTGTTGAGGAGCACAGGCTCCAGACGCGCAGGCTCAGCGGCCATGGCTCACAGGCCCAGCTGCTCTGCGGCATGTGGGATCTTCCCGGACCGGGGCACGAACCTGTGTCCCCTGCATCGGCAGGCGGACTCTCAACCACAGCGCCACCAGGGAAGCCCCTGTCATTCTTTTCTAAGGACATATGGTAAGTGCCCACAAGGTCTGCCTTCATGCTATGCTAACACCACTAAACCTCTAGATTTAACACATCCTTGGCCAAACACAGAGCGCTGACATTAGCAATCATGAACCATGAATGGGTAAGATAATTATTCATTCCTAAATAAAGTAGCATGTTGGGATAAGGCTTATACCCTGAGTTTTTGCGTCATTACAAAATAACCTATTTGGTTAATGTAGCCTCCTGTAGAAACCCCCGGGGAATTACCTATTCATTTAAGTATGTTCTGAACACAGAACGATGCTCTTGGTAAAGCCCTAAGGCACACTCAGGTGTTGGTTCTCAAAGTGTGGCCTTTGGACCAGCAGCGTCAGCATCACCTGGGAACTCCTTAGAAACAAAAATTCTCAGGTCCCACCTCAGACCTTTAGAATCAGAAACTCAGGGGCCCAGCCATGTGTGGCTGCACAAGACTTCCAGGTGATTCTGATACATGATTAATGTCTGAGAACGACAGTTCTAATCAATCCCATATTTAACAAGATGCAAAGGGACACTGGGCCCAAGCTTCAGCTTTCTGTGGCCAACATTTATTGCATATCTTCCAGGCCTTCCCCTGAGTAGATATCTGCAAATATTATCCAGTTAAGTCCTCAGGATATCAGCAGTAAGTCCATACTACTGATAAGAAAGCTGGGACCCAGAAAGTTTGAGTGACTTACCCAAGGCTGCACAGCTCAAAGGTTGTGGGAGCCAGAGCTGCAGCCCATGTTGGTCGGACGGCAAGGTCCATGACTGCCCCACCTGCTGTTCCTGAAGTCCTGATACATCACTCCAGAAAAAAGTCACTACTGGGGTCTTGCCTTCTACCCTCATCCACATACTCTGGATTGAGAACTGGGGCTCAGCAAACACTAACTTCTAGAATGTTGGAGCTAGAGATGCAAACTATTATATATAGAGTGGATAAACAACAAGGTCCTACTGTACAGCACAGGAAACTATATTCAATATCCTGTGATAACCCATAATGGAAAAGAATATATATATATATGTATAACTGAATCACTTTGCTGTACAGAAATTAACACAACACTGTAAATCAACTATACTTCAAAAGGATTTTTAAAAAATAAAGTAAAATGCAGATAAAAAAAAGAATGTTGGAGCTAGGAGAACCCCTCAGCATCTAAATAAACCAATCCAACTACTTACTAGGTCTACCATGTAGTGGGCACTCCTTTATACACTGTGAGGCCACAGGCAGACACCATCAGGCCCAGTCCCTGCCCTAAAGCAGCTCACAAGGCATTTGGACCAGACAAGCTGATCAGAGCTTTGGAGCTCAAGACCGGCTTTTTTCAGGAGCTGGGTTTAGCAGGTCACTGAGGGATGGGCGGGCAGAACCTCAGCAGGTTTCCAGCACACAGGGCAGTGCAGGAAGAGGGGCTCAGGAGACTGAGGAAGGGGTGGGAGACTGTATTTGTGAATGTGGAGTCATCCCCAGATGGGATTGGGAGGAGAGGGCAGATGGAGTGAAGCGGAGGAGGAAAGCTGGAGTGAGAGGTCAAGGTCGGATTTGTCAAGGAGTTTGGACTTTATTCTGTTGAGTCAAAGGGAGCCACTGAAGTTGCAGATCTGGGGCAGGAGATGGGAGTGACCTGGTCTCAGGGACAGGAAGATCACCCAGGAACATGGCCCTCCATCCCCTTTTGCCCAGCCAGTCCCTGGAGCAGACAGGATGGTGCTGGGGCAAGGAGGGTGTTGAGGTTGGAGTGGGTAGCAGGAGTGATGTTCAAAATATTTCCCAGCCAGCATGGCATGGTCATTGACTAACCAGCCAGAGTGGACATCAGCCATAAACAACAGGCAGAGACATCCTGGTGCAAACTGACTAGTCACCAGCCCTGATTTACTCTGGACACTGACGTTGGCTTTGAACACCAGCATGATTGCCCAGGACCTTAGCACTCTTACCCCAATGTTATTAATCTCAGCGAGTCCAGCTGTCTTAGAAATGTTCACTCTGTCCCGGGTGGACAACGTCTATTTCATAACAGCTGTTGGGGGCCCCCCTGACTGGATGCTACCCAAGAAGGTGCCCCAAGTCTGGGGGGGAGACCTGTTCATACCTGCAACGGTATCACCTTAAGGATCCAGGAGCAAACCAGACCAGGGGCTGCCTGATGACAAATATGAAATGCGTTGGGTGACCAGTCTTTGTTAGGGTTTGAGAATCCATCAAAGGTTTTTAATTAAAGTTAAGAGGATCTTTGAGGAGCCTGTGACTTTCCAGTCTGTGTGAGTGAAAGATTAGTTCTGCTGATTGATGGGCAGTGGGTGGTGGGCACGAGGCCTCATTCAGAAGATTCTCTTTGAGACCAAACACGTTGACTCGTCCAGCACTCAATTTCAATGAGGACTGTGAACCCCCAGCAAGCTTAATCTTTTTGCTGTGAAAACTCAAAGTCACCAATTCCAGTTCTTTTCATTTTTCCCCCCCTATATTCTAGGTCTCCTAACCTCTTGTCCAGGAGTCTTTGCATTAGCGCCTCAGGTCTCCTCGTGGTTATTTTTTAAGAAAATGGCCAGTGGTCATTGGAATGGCTGACATTTTTCTAACATTTACTACCATTTCTGACATATTCTTACTGTCTTTACTTCCTAGCTCCCAAAGGAGGCTGAATCCCTATAGTTCTATCAGATGGGCCTGGTAGCAATACCTGATTTAAGAGATGGGCCCAATTTTAGAAAACTCAATGCAGAGAAATGAAGAAATTGGAATTTAGAAAATTGAATCCTTGAGGGCTGAAAGAGGACAGCTCATCACGTTATAAAATGATCCTCAGTTTCAGCAAAGCTTTTCACCTGGTTGAGCAGGCCTCTTCTGCTGCATTAAGGGTCTGGTCAACCAGACTATGTGCTTTGTACCTGCTGCGTGTTGAGCACTGGATGAGGAGTTAAGAACAGCAGGGCTTCCCTGGTGGCGCTGTGGTTGAGAATCTGCCGGCCAACGCAGGGGACACGGGTTCGAGCCCCGGTCTGGGAAGATCCCACATGCCGCGGAGCAACTGGGCCCGTGAGCCACAACTACTGAGCCTGCGCGTCTGGAGCCTGTGCTCCGCAACAAGAGAGGCCGCGACAGTGAGAGGCCCGCGCACTGCGATGAAGAGTGGCCCCCGCTCACCGCAATTAGTGAAAGCCCTCGCACAGAAACGAAGACCCAACACAGCCATAAATAAATAAATTTTTTAAAAAAGAGAACACAAATAGTTACAAAAATAAGATAATAAACTAAAGATGAAACATAAAAAAAAAAAAAAAAAAAAAACAGCAAAATGATGACCATATGGTGTGAAGCCAGTTGTGATAGGAGCCAGGCCGTGGGAGAGCTGGAAACAGAGCAGTTAATCGCCTACTGCTTTGGAATATGTGATTCCCTGATTAACCTTCTCCTCTTCATTCTACAGGCCCTGTGTTCTATCCTATAGACCTGACCTCTTTTGCATGAGAATCGGTCGGGTAGAGGCATCTCAAGAGCAGGGGTCAACAGGTTTTTCTCTGGTCTCCTGGTCCGTAGCACACAGTACTCCATAGCATTCCTGGCACATAGTAGGTGCTCAATAGATGTCTGGTCAATCAGTAATCAATATAGGAGTGAGAAGCCTAGGGCAGATGAGGGAACTAGAGTCTAAGACCTCTGCCAGTTGGATCTGAGAGAAGACAATAACAGCATGAGCCAGTTGGAAAACAGAATTCAATTTCTTAAAAATTCAAAATATGTGGAACATTTTCAGGCACTGAGTGTTCCACAGCCGGAAATACTGGTGTGAGGTGTAGGGGGCCACGGTGATGATTGGTTTCAGTGTGGCCTGGGGACAGGCAAGTAGGATGAAGGGCCTCTTGTAAAATGATTGAGGGGTTAGCTGATTCAACCAGGACTGTGTTGGAAGAGCTCTGGATTTCTTCACCCACTGGAGGATGCAGGCTAACTGGGATGGGGTTCGGTGACAATTGAAAATGGCATCTGAAACCCTATTTGGGTTTTGTTTTTACTCTGAGGTTTAAAAACTGTTAGCCTGTGCTCATTGGTCCCCAGTGCAACCAAAGTCCATGCTGTTTCAGAACCACAGAGCGTTCCAGTTGGATGGATCTTGAATAGGGCAGCCAACCATCCCGGTTTGTCCAAGACCGACCTGGTTTTAGCACTGAGAGACCCGTGTCCTGGGAATCCCCTCAGTCCTGGGCAAACAGGAACAGACACCCAAGTCCTCAGTGACCATTAATGGACCCAGACAAACCCAGGTTCAGGCCCTAGTGTGTCCCCTTCTTGGCAAGGTGACCTCCAGCTTCCTTCTCTCTGAAAAAGGGGGACTAACCGTCTTGCTCCAAGGTGGTATAAGGATTAAATAAGCAAATGCACAGATGGCACTTAACGCATTGCCTGGCCCTACAAAGTGGGAGATAAATTATAGTTGCTATTGTTATATTCCAAACAGCACACCTACAGATGAAGCCCGGAAACAAAACTGACTGGTCAAGTTCTCCCAATGGGACATAGTGGAAAAGCCAAGACTCAAAGCAATACCCTTGAATCCTGATCCAGTGCTCTTCCTTAAACCAGACTGATAGAGTCATGGGCTCCCCTTAGGCTCTCCCAGGTCTCTGCCAGCCACTCTGCAGCACACAGGTTTATCCCACACTCAAAGGCAAAAGCCATTGCAACAACCGGAGCTCTCTGGTCACAAGCAACAGAAATGGATTTTGGCTAACCAAGAAGAAAGGGAGATTATGGGAAGGACATGGGGGCCCCCAGGACCACATGGGAAGCCAAGGAGCCAGCTTGGAAGAGGAGGGTCAGATGGGTCAGGTAGTACCTGAAGGTGCTGCTGGCAGCAGGGTCTACGTGACAGTGGCTCCGAGGTGCTTCCCCAAGAATGAATGTATTCCAAAGAATTTTTCCATCTTTGAGCCCACCCAAGGGTCCAGGACCCAGGAGAGGGAGCCCAGTTGGCTGAGCTCACCCTTTGGCAGGGCTGGGGAGGAAGAGAGAGGATGGAACAGAAAAACCTCCACAATTCATCTGCTTCCGTAGCAGAAGGGCAGACACCACCACCCAGAATGCCACCAACACTGCATTCCAAGAGAGTACCCCTAAAGGAAATCAGGGTACCCTTAGGAAGGAGAAACTGGCATGAGGTCGGTGGTCCCAAACTACAACTGCCTATTCCAGCTGTGAGTTTAGTGAAGGTTGTTCTAGAACCACCTCGTGATGGACCCAGCTCTCCCTTCTCCCCGTTAGAATTTGGCCTGAACTCACCCCAGTTTCCAGAAGGGACCTGCCCGTGCCACCACCTTCCCCCTCCAATGTGACACTTTCTCTCCCAGGGGCCACTTCCTCTGCTCTGCCCCCCTGACTTGACTTCCGCAAACCAAGACCCCTAGTGAAGGAAACCTGTTTGGGGCTGGACTAAACCCCGAGCTGACTACAACTTTTGAATCCACATGAAACCCAAGCCAAACATTCCCCTTGGAACAAAGTTGCTGCAATTTTGGTAAAACCACTGTAATGAAACAGTAGTAAATGTCCCAGAAACTCTCAGTGTGAACCAGGACCAGAAGCCTGTTTTCCCCCCCCAAATGGGTCCATTTTTCACTTTCTACTTTTCCAAAACGTTCAGAGTAATGACTTGCTGAAATCTTGGAATATACCACATTATTTTGAAGTCCAGGCTGTCTTCAAGGTTTTTTTTTTTTTTTTACCTCTGATTTAACTTGCTGGGCGCCTCTGGAGTCTGGTATTAATAATAAATATTATTGCCGTGCATCCTTATTTTTCCCTTAATTTAATTAGAGAAAATGTAATAGCCCTTATGAAAACAATATATGAGTTTTCAAACCTAATTAACATGATACAAAGTGCACAGGTCACAAAAATTGGTGTTTTCTCTGGAAAGCTTCCATGCAAATAGATAAAAACAAAACTGCATTTAATTCCACAGCCTGGGCTAACAGGCAAATCAGAGATGACGGGCTTTTGCCCGAGGGCCTGGTCTGCCTGTAATAAATACTTTCCTTTTGTCACGATTCAAGGGGGACCAAGAGTGATACACAAACCCTATCAAATGTTCTGAGGGGGAGTCCAGTCAGCCGTGACTGGGGTTCAGCCTCGACCATTCATGATCCTTAAGCTGAAAAGCAACCCAGATGCAAGGGAGCCTGGCTCTCCCGCGTGGCCTTTTGTACTCTGCGTGCTGTACTCCCGCCTTGGTTCTTGGTCAAGGTGGGCCTGTCCCAGGCACCGAGCATCCTTCATCCTCCTCCAGTGAGTCTCCCTGGGCACTGGGCTCTGGCCAGTCACCAGGCAGAGTGGGCAGAGCCCCGAGCTCGGAGCCTGACCCTTTAGGGTTCTCCAAGGCCAAGCAGGAGCTCTGTGGTTACTCACTTGGTGGGGAAGGCAGCAACCCCTCAAGTGCCTGGCTTGAGCTCTGCCAGGAACCTCACCAGCCTCTCCAAGTGCACACGTGGGCTCACTGCTCAGGACACGCCTCCTTCCTTCCTTTCCACAGCAGTCCCTAAGCCAGAAGCTCATCCCACTTTCTTCTCCTGGATTTGAATCCAGCCCAGCCCTCCCTGACCCCAAAGTGGAGACCTGGGCAGGTCTCCCACCCAGGTGAGGCTGCTCCATGAAATGGACATAGTAAGAACCTCCTAGCCCTGGAGGAAAACTTAAAGTGCCTACTGAGTGCTTAGCACAGCGTAGGAACTTTATAAATGTCACTTCTTTTTCTCTAGAGCTGATAACTCCCACTTATTTTATACAAAGTCTGAATATGGAGTGGGGAAATTTCCTTTTCTGCAGTCCCCCATCTTCTCCTTTTCTTCAGACTCATAAAGCAGCAGCCTGCAGGCCCTTTTCTTTGCAAAGGCTTTTGGGTTCCTGCTTCTGGAGGAGTAGTTGCATCTTTGTGTCCATGCATTGTCCAGGTCAAGGAGCTGGAAGTCCAGGAGGAGAGAAAAGATATGGGAAGTAGGGTCCAGCCCCAGGGCCAGAGGCTTCGGGACCAAGGGAAGAACCAGGGTTCCCAGCACACACGACTATATTCTGGGTTCTGGTCGGCTCTCCGCAGGGAACTAAAACAGGGACTGGGGACATAGACCAACACAGAAGGCCAGGGGACCCCACCTGCCAAGGATAGTACGACTCAGAAGGTTTGGGGTAATCGGTCCAGATACCAGCTTCACAAGTGGCCAAGATGAGAGTTTGTCCCAAGCCTGCTGGCTCTCAACACAACGCTCCTTCCATTTCTTGAACAAAGGATGGGCCATCTAATTATAAGACACCAAATTGGAAAAGAGCTTTTTTATAGTCAGGCGTGATTATATTGTCATGGTAGTTATTATGTAAATGTTAGCTATTGTTATTAATTAAAGCATGCTTCCTAAATGCACATGTTACAAACAGGATGCAGACGCTGGGTGTTGCTGATTCTAATTTTCACTAATTCGCACGGGCACATAGCCTCTGCTGGCAAACTTGAAGCATCCTTTCACCGAATCGTGGGTGTGGGTAAGTGTGTGTGATTGTGTGAGAGAAAGTGTGAGAGAAAGCAAAAGACCCCCACGAGCTGGCTTTTAATAAACATGGAGTATTAATACATGTTTATCTCCTCTCTCTTTCTCTAACACCTTCTGAAGTGACGGTAAAGGAAAAACAAAGGTATGTATCCTCAAAACACAGGAGAATCGAGGCGGGCAGGGGTAGGCTTCAGAAGACAAGAATTGACCAAAAATTATTAAATGGGCAATATTAACTGACTTAGCAGAGCAGTACCATACCTGTCACTGCAGAGGGGTGGGAGTGGAGAGCAACTTCAAAAATCAAACTGATTTAGGAAACAGACCCCCAAAGACCCAGGAGTTGGAGGCTGCAGTTTCCTCAGAGGGTTGGGAGCCAGGTATGTCTTGAGATAAGAAGATTCATCCAGAAATCATGTAAAGAGCAGTTAGAACCCGTTTCCCTTCCCATCACTCCCTACAATGTGACACCCGCCCCACATGCTAGCAGAAGGCAAAGGTTAATCTCTGAAGAAACTGAACTAGGGAGGGTGGGAACCCAAGGACACCAGGCCCAGCTGAGGGTAGAGTGGGCACCATACTGGAAACAGGGAATGAAGTAAGAGTGGTGTCCTAAATGGTGGGACCCCCCTGACCCTTCCCCTTCTAGGCTTCCAGGATTCAGGCAGCTTCTTCCACAAGAATGAGCCTGGAGCGGACCTCTCTAGGAGAACTGACTAATCTGAGAAAAAAATGACTATAGCTACTCACACTTGGGGTCCCTCCATGAAACAGCCATAACTCTGTAAAGAGACCTACCAGTCAACATGGCCCACCCTGCGTCCAAAGCTTCCAACCAGCTTTTTAGTTCTTTGTTCTTAAACATGAACAGACAGACAATAATTACCAAACCTTCAAGAAAAGCACTAAAACCAGAGAACAGAACAAAGGAACATGTTGGAAACAAAGACTTCAAAAACACGAATTAATATCTTCAGAGAGATAAGAGAAAATAGTGCATCCAAGAACAGGATGTCATTTATAGAGCTCTTAGAAACTGAAACCTACTTCAAATAAAAATTCAGTAAAAGGTGGGAAAATAGAATTGAGGGAATCTTTTGGAAATTATAACAGAAAGACAAAGAGTTGGAAAACAGAAAAGCCAGAGAAATGAGAGGATCAGTGCAGGAGGTCCAATAGCAAATTATTAGGGTTTCCAGGAAATGAGAGAACTGAGAAAAGAGAAAGACCAGAGCAAGAGCAGAGGGTGGAAGTTTCCAGGAGTTAATAAGGAAACTGGCAAATTATTCATCGTGTTTGAATGTATCAAGAGAAAGTTCACACTTCCAGCAAAAAAAAATTGGAATACACAGAAAAAGACATTTTTTAAAGTCAATAATCAGCTATTTGAGAAGTAGTAATTAATATAAGGAAGGAAATTCAACCGCAATATACTATATGGCTTAGCAGTGAACAATATTTTTGTAGTCCTAACGTTGTAAATATTGAGTACTGATATTTTTTAAATTGTGACATAACTATATTGAATCTAAATGCATTATGCTTTTCACCTATGAAAGTGTTATAAAATTGTCAGAGTACCAAGGTTTGCTCTATGTGAAGCATCACCCCTCTGAGTCCAAGGCAGTGCCTCCCCCTCCTCTGAGCTCCCTCCACCCTGTACTGCCCTCTCTCCCAGACCTTAAAATACTGCATAGTCAGTGTCTTTTTACATGTCAGCCTCCCCAAGAGTGTCCTTCTGGAGAGCACATTGAGTGAAGGAGACAGAGAAAAAATACAGCAAATGAGAGCACTGTAGCCTATTAGAAGTGATAAGAGCTATGAGAAAAGGAACAATTAGGACAGGGTAATGGAGGCTGGGAGTGCCGGAAGAGGGATCATTCTGCATTATTAAATAGGAAATGGGGAGCCACTGAAGGTTTTTGAGCAGAGGAAGGGCCTGGCCTGATTCGTGACTGCAGAGGGACCAATAAATGGCTATTGCAGCAATCCAGATAAGAGAAGGTGGTGGGGCTTCCCTGGTGACGCAGTGGTTAGGAATCTGCCTGCCAGTGCAGGGGAAAATGGTTGGAGCCCTGGTCCGGGAAGATCCCACATGCCGCGGAGCAACTAGGCCCATGCGCCACAACTACTGAGCCTGCGTTCTAGAGCCCACGAGCCACAACTACTGAGCCCGCACACCTAGATCCCGTGCTCCGCAGCAAGAGAAGCCACCGCAGTGAGAAGCCCGGGCACCGCAACGGAGAGTAGCCCCCACTTGCTGCAACTAGAGAAAGCCTGTGCACAGCAACGAAAACCCAACGCCGCCAAAAATTAATTAATTTATTTATTTATTATTTTTAAAAAAGACATGATGGGGACTCTGTGGAGGTGGACGAAAAGGATTGGCTTCTGAATATATTTTGAAAGAATGAGTGAATGAAACCAACCCATATGAGATTCTATTTGACATCAGTTTTCTTGGGCAATCTGGAGCGTGAGGATGATATGGTTTGGAGAGAGCTGTTTCCTCTGACACCCAGTTTCCATTTTTTGAGCGCTCCCAATGTGAAAATCTCTCCAATCCACTTAGTCTGGTCCAGGACTGGGACCCGAGGAGGGGAGAGACACATAGCTGAGCCTGCAAGCCTTACCTCCCATTCCGCTGCTATCACCTCTCAGCCAGGTTTCCTGAGACTGCTATTGGCAGTTCTGAAGCCAGGGTCCTCCCAGGCCCCTCCAGAGCCCCAGTCGAGGGAGGAGGCCCAGACAGCAGGACCTTGGTCCTGGCATTTGTGTAGCATCGGGGGTTCTGCAGAGCAAATGTGAGAAGGCAGGAGAAGTGCCATTACAGAGATCCCCAGTTCTGTGCTGAGCTCTGCACCTGACACCAGACACTTGCCTCCACCGTCTCCTTGAACTTGAGCAACCACCAAATGTTCCAGATCAAAAACCCCAGGCTGATGGGGACGAAGCAACTTGCCTAAGGTCACCCACAAGCAGAAAGGGCTAGGGCTAGACTCCACCCCAAGAGTACTGATTGCAAGGCTCCTGTGCTCTCCAGGGGGCTGAGGGTGGGTCTGCCTTTGGACGAAGCCCTCCAGGGCTCAACCACAACCTGCCGGACTGACTGCCAGGAATCTAAACCTGGCCTTGGCCTTTGTGATTTACAGAAATCCCAATGGTGGAGAAGAACTGCCATTGATTCCTCAGAACGACCTGTCACTCAGATCTGCTGATGCCTCGGGACCTCATCTGCCTGAGGCTTCAAAACTGAGGGTCAAAGGAGTGAAGGAAACATTCAGAGCCCCTTCTGAGGGAGGGATGCCCGTCCTTACAGCTCTGCTTCCCTGCATGCTCCCTGCGCTGTCAGACACCCCCGCGTTTCACGGCCCCCTCCCCTGCAGCAGCATGCAGCAGTGCACATTTATGCAAACCCCACCTACAGCTTCTGCAAAGACGGTCATATGGGCAGCAGCTGGGACTCCCAAGTTCCTTTCTATAGGATCTGAAAAGGAGCAAGAATCACCCAGGTCCTTCTTCCCCCAGTGGCCTTGAATGGGTAATGGAGGGGAAACATCAGATCCAAGTTGCAGTTTTCTTTTCAAGATAAAACATGGACGCTTTGGAGCCAGATGGGCCAGAATTTGAGGCACAGGTATTTTGCTTCCCTCTGTGGGACCGATGGCAATTCTTTTAAGTTCTCAGGGCTTCAGCTTCCTAGACTGTAAAAAGGGGAGCCCTGTGGGCCTGTTGTAAAGATCTGAAATAGTGTGTGTGAAGTCGCCAGCACAGGGCCTGGCACATGGATGCTCACAGCTAGGACTGGGGATCAAAATACCAGCACGGAGGGATAAGAGTCTTCTAATTTCTTGCCACCTGAGACCAGAATTTGGTACATGTTTTGCAATGGGAAAATACACTTTAATCACATTTTATTTTATTTTATTTTACTTTATTTTATTTTACAGGGCTTGTTATAAGGATGATGATGATGAGATGGAGGTGAAGGGGAAGCAATAATAATAGCAATAGTTCATTGAGCAGTTAGCATGCAGTAAGCCTTTCCCCACCTGTCCTCGTGTCAGTGCTCCTGGACACCCACTTCAGCAGGTAACCCAGGAAGGAGCAGGGCGCGGGCCACAGTGCCTGTGTTCACATCCCAGCTCCTCTGCTGTCTAGATGCACCACGCGGGGTGATCTGCTTCACCTCTCCGTGCATCCGTTTTCTGACCTGGAAAATAGTTTAACAATTGTACCAGCCTCCTAGGTTTGAGAGGAGTATGTGAAATGATGCACAGAAAGTGCTAGAACAGTGACTGACATGTAGTGAGTGCTCAATACACTTAAGCTAGTACTGTCTCCATCTGACAATCACTTGCCCAAGGTCACCCGGCTCATCGGTGGTAACTTTTATTTATTTATTATATCTATTACTATTATTATTTTAAATGAATAAATAATAACCCTCACAAGCCATTACTGAGCACATGTTGTAGACCAGGCAGTGTAATAGGTAGGTATGTGAGATGTGAAGGGAAACACTTTCCAAAGGCAGTCACTTGCCTCCCCAACTACTATGGACACAACTGTGCCCCCAAAATGCATATGTTGAAGTCCTAACCCCCAAAGTGACTGTATTTGGAAATAGGGTCTTAGGAGGTAATTAAGGTTAAAAGAAGTCAAAAGGGTGGGGCCCTAATCCAACAGAACTTCGATTTTATTTTTTTATTTTTAATTTTTAAAAATTTTTATTGGATAATAAAACACACTGTACAGTAGTGTGTTGTTACATACTTTACAATAGTGTGTTAGTTTCTACTGTACAGCAAAGTGAATCAGCTATACGTATACATATATCCCCTCTTTTTTGGATTTCCTTCCCATTTACGTCACCACAGAGCACTGAGTAGAGTTCCCTGTGCTATACAGTAGGTTCTCACTAGTTATCTATTTTATACATAGTATCTCCCCTCTCAGCTCTTCCACATGAGCACACAAGAGGTCATGTGGACACAGAGGGAGAAAGAAGCTATCTAAAACCAGGATGAGGGCTCTCAATAGACACCAAACTTTCTGGCACCTTGATCTTGGACTTCCAGGCCCCAGAACCATGAGAAAACACATTCTGTCTCTTAAAACCCCCAGAATGTGGTATCTCGTTATGGCAGCCTCAGATGACTAAGATGGCAACATAATCAGATTCTGTTAACAAAGTAGATACTAGGTGGGCAACAAGAGTTTGTACCACTCAAAACCATGCAGTGCCACATAACAATTAAAAAGATGAGGCCCATCTCTAAGAACTGGTGTGGAAATATGACCAAGACAAGATGTTGAATAGAAAGGCAAGTTGTAGAACAATTCGTAAAGTATAGTCACTGTATGGCTGTATGCAAAACAAAATACACACACACACTCACAGACAAGTGCAATGGGGCACCAAAAAGATCATCTCTTCAAAGTGTGTTTAAACCCAAAAGGCTTCCTTTTGAAGGGAACTGGGAAACCCCAGACCCCATGGTTCATAGCGTCCTTCACACAACAAGTGGATGAGAATGTTTTGTTTTGACAGAGGGGAACGGTGAGTGCGAGACGGAGCAAAGGGATGTTTTTGTGCGTGTTGCTGTTTGTTTCATATTAATTGGTTTCATATTAATTGGTTTTTCTAAGTTGAAAACATTATTGAAAATAATGTTTGCATGTGGTAGAAGAAAGGTAAGCCAAACGGAAGGGTATTCACTATGTAGTTCACTATGTAGTGCTATGTGTTTCTGTTGGACCTTATTTAACTATATAATATACAGAAAAAGTTCAAGAAAACTAGACTCATCAAACTAGTTTCCTTGACTACTTCCAAAGAGAAGACTAACATGGGAAGGGTCAAGAAACATTTTAGCTTTATGTGCAGTTTTTAACTTTTACACTGAAAATACAGTCATGCGTTGTGTTTCTTAAGGACTAAAAAAAAGTAATAAAATTTATAAAAAGAAAGAAGGAACATCTCTGATGTGATCTATGCCTCCATCACACAGATAAAAGCTGCTGGCATAATTGTCTAATGCCTCTTCACCCCACACCCCATTACAGTTCTTAAATGAAAGACTTTTTGCAAAGAGGAAGACGGCAAAGAGGATGAGAGGGTGGTGAAATCCATTAGATAGTTTGCAGAGAGGAGAGGAGGGCTGCAGCAAACAAGAGGAGAGATAAGGAAGAGAGGAAATTGGATCAAAGGCTATAACGTAAGAGGCATCAGTATTTGACGCACGTGTTCTCGTTGAATTTTCACAGCAGTCCTGCTGAGCATTAACCCAGTCCTGCAGAGACCCAGTCCCCCCAGCCCCCTGGCACTGCCCTCTTTCTGAAAAGCAGATCGGACAGTAACTCACTCTTCTTGGCAAGATGCAGCCTGCGCTCCTTGGCTGGTACATCTCCTCTGGGGTCATCTGGCACGCTCTGTCCTGAGGTTGGCACAGCAGGAGCCAGTGGCAGCCCTCAGCCTTCACACCCTGGGTTCCTGAGTGCCTTCTGTGTCCTTAGAAGGCCAAGCTCCCTCCTTCTGCTAACCCAACACCAAAGCCAGGCTGACACCCTTGGGTAGGGCCAGCCTCAATGACCCAAGTGAGCCATCTCCCGAAGCGACAGTGACAGGGCCGAGAGCTTCTTGGAAGTACATGGGTCACAGTCCAATGACTGGGGCACCAAAAAGATCATCTCTTCAAAGTGTGTTTAAACCCAAAAGGCTTCCTTTTGAAGGGAACTGGGAAACCCCAGACCCCATGGTTCATAGCGTCCTTCACACAACAAGTGGATGAGAATGTTTTGTTTTGACAGAGGGGAACGGTGAGTGCGAGACGGAGCAAAGGGATGTTTTTGTGCGTGTTGCTGTTTGTTTCATATTAATTGGTTTTTCTAAGTTGAAAATAATGTTTGCATGTGGTAGAAGAAAGGTAAGCCAAACGGAAGGGTATTCACTAAAACCAAATCTCCTTTCCACTCCAGAGTTAAATGCTATTACCAATGTCTTGTGTCTCCTTACACATACACACACGTACATGCGCACATACATCTGCTTTTTCATGCATACGAAAGGACCTTCATAGCAGACAAATACCATGCAGCGTTTCATTTTTCAACTGACAATGTATAAAGAGACTATGGATGAGGAGATTTCCCACCCCTAAATCATCTCAAGACCTAGCTAGACCTTGGTCTAAGATGTATAATCTGATACTGCTTGAAATGTAATATGAAGATGGTTTATGAAGGGGTGGGTATCAGGCTACAGAGGCCCCCAAGGAAGTAGAACAAGTGTGTAGCAGGGGGACCCTTGGTGACCAGTGACAAACGCAAGACCTGAATGACAGGTACAAGTTCTGTTATAAACTAGTCATAAAATGCTAGAGGAAGAAGGGATTGTTTCTGAATGGAAGCATCCGGAAGATGGGCCATGGGTCACCCTCTCAGGCTGGAGGTCCTTTTCCATTCACAGGGGTATGGAATCACCCTTTCACGACATGTGGCCTGAGCTGGTGTGGAAGGTGGCCTAAAATGTTTCAGATTTGATAAAGTATCACATGTCACACTGCAGTGCAGTCTCGGCAGCAACTCCTAACTGAACACACTAATATTTCTGTAGAAAAGATTTTCAATAATTTTCAGTGATTAAAGCTTTTTGAATTCAGAAATGAGTATATGGGATTGTGGACCTCAGTAAAAGACCTAATTCAAAGAGAAAAACATTAAATCCAATAAAAAGGAGTCAGATTCAAGAAGCAATTGGCCAGAAATGAAATTGGATGACAGAAATATTTCGTAATGTAGAAATTAAGCACTCAACTTGAAAAATGTAAGGTCGAACACTAAAATTATAAAAGAATAACTTCCAAACGATCGAAAGGGGGAAGAAACTAATGAAGACTTGATTTAATGTTATAAAGCAGGAAAAGAAAAAAGAGAAAAGCAGTGAGAAACCATAGTGAATAGAAAACACAGAGCCAGGTGGCAGAAGTCAGCCCAGATACATGCAGCAGGTATAAATGGATCAAACTCATCTATTAAAAGAGTGAGATTTTTTTTCAGAGTGAATTCTTCACGACCAAACTCTATGATGTTTAAAAGATAAAGCCAAAATAGGATGCCACAGAAATGTGGAAAGTAAAGATATAGAGAAAGACGCATAAGGCAAATAAACACCAGCAGAAAGACATCTTGTGTCAGACCAGATAAAACAGTCTCAAAGATGTTATTTAACTGTGTCTCAGTTAATACAAAAAGCAAAAAGTCCAATCAGCTGTATGAAAAATCAAAATTTATAAAAGAGATGAACTCCAATATATTAGTCCCAGACTTCACATTACAAGGGAAATTGTCTGCTAATGTATCTATGTTGGCCCCTAGACTCCAAGCTCCTGGGAGGAAACAAGCTGTCTCTTATTAGTAGCTGCTCAATTCCCAGCATTTAGTCCGGGTCTGACTTAGAGGGTTCTTAATAAATGTTTATTGAATAAACCAGTGGTTCTCCAGCCTGGCTGCACATTAGAATCTTCTGGGAGTTTTTAAAAATACTGAGACCTGGGCCCCACCCCAGACCAATTAAAAGGAAAGCTCTAGGGGGTGGGGCTTCAATATGGTATATTTTTTAAAAGTTCCCCAGGTGATTCTGATGTTTGGCCAGGGCTGAGGACTGCTGGAATAAATAAATGACTGAATGACCAAATGAATGAGTGTCTCTGATTTACAAAAGAATTCATTGCAGGATTCCTTTTAAAAGCACGTTCCCATGGTGCATTTTCGGTGTAATTTAATTTTAAGAAATTTGATTTACACCCAATATTGCCAGGACAATCTATTTTGTAAAGCAAGGAACATCTGTATTATCTATCAAAAAAAATTTTTTTTAATGGATTTGGGAATATTCTGTTTCTCCATTTAGAAGTGAGCTGGAGGCTTGAGCAAAAACTGTATCATTTCCTGTACTCTGAAAACTGCTTTCTCCCACTCTGGCATTTAGAGGCTATTTCCCGGCAATATTAAGCATGCAATTACTTAACGAGACACTGAAAGCAGTTTTGAGAAGTATAAAAACATCTCTTCTGGGCTTGCTGCTCTTGATGTTATGGGAGTGACAGATGATGAGTCAAACTGAGTCCAGCAGGGTCCTCCTGTGTGCCAGCACCGTGTCGGGTGCTGGGGGCAGAGTGGGAGAGGGGCTCAGGTGGGCAGCAGAAAGGAGGGCTGGCAGATGGGCATCCAGGTGTCAGGTGAGGGGGCAGAGAAGGCACTTTCCTAAAGCAGCGTCCATCTAGTGCTGGGCAATGAGAAGACAGATCAAGACCTTCTGATTAATCTCAAAGAGGCTGGAATAAGGAAACATCTCACAGAGGAGAGAGCCTTAGAGCTCTGTCTTAACAGATGGGGAGGATGTGAAGCTGGGGAGAGCGCATTCTGGCAGAGTGAACAGTGTGAGGAGTTTGGGGAACTGCAGCAGACAGAGAGTGACCCTGTGGGAATGCTTCTCGGGGCTCCTCTCCCAGAACTTGAGACCCCCTCATACCCACCTTCTCCCCGGGGTCCACGCTGGCCACACTGGGCATTTACTGCTCCTTCCTGCCACCCCTCACCCACTTTCATAATTGCTGTATTCGTTTCCTAGGGCAGCCAGAACAAGGTACCATAGGCTGGAGGGCTTAAAACAACAGAAATTTCTTTTCTCACAGAGAGCCTCTTCCTAGCTTTTGGTGTCACCAGCGATCTTCAGTGATCCTTGGCTTGCAAGATGGGTCATTCCAATCCTCCCTCCTCACCCGGCCTCCTCCCTGTGTGTCTTCACGCCATCTTCCCTCTGTGTCTAGCTATCTCAGCGTCCAAATTTCCCCCTTCTATAAGGACACAGTCATATTGGATTAGGGCCCACCCTAATGACCTCATCTTAACTTGATTTCCTCTGTAAAGACCCTCTCTCCATTACAATAGCCAAGACAGGGAAACAACCTAAGTGTCCACGGAGGGATGAATGGATGAAGAAAACGTGGTATACATACAATGGAGTATCATTCAGCCATAAAAAGGAAGGGGGTCCTGCCACTTGCAGCAACATGGATGGACCTTGAGGGCATTATGCTACGTGAAATAAGTCAGACAGAAATGATCTTCACTTATACGTGGAATCTAAAACAAAACCGAACTTAAAGATACGAAGAGCAGATTTGTGGCTACCAGAGGCAGGCATGGGAGATGGGGGAATTGGGTAAAGTAGGTCAAAACGTACAAACTTTCAGTTATAAGATAAGTGAGTTGGGCATGTAATATACAGCATGGTGACTATAGTTAACAATAATGTATTGTATATACGGAAGTTGCTAAGAGAGCAGAGCTTAAAAGTTCATATCACAAGAAAAAATCATTTTGATTACGTGCGGTGATGCATGGTGACTAAACTTCTTGGGGTGATCACTGTGCAATAGGTACAGATATCAAAGTATTATGTTACACACCTGAAACTAACACGATGTTATGTGTCGATTACATCTCGGTTTTTTAAAAAGACCCTGTCTCCAACTAAAGTCTAGACGTTAAGACCTCAGCATATCTTCCATGGGGGACACAATTCAAGCCATAACAATTGTAAAAGTCGAAAGACGGCCCCATTTTTATTGTCACGTCTCTCTTTTTCCCTACTTCCTTTTCTCTCCTGCCTCTGAACTCTTAGAGTTTCGCCTTCTTTTCCCCCAAATTCTGATTCTTTTGCATCATCCCCCTTCCCCCACCCACTCTCACTGCCCACGTGATCCCTTCCCGCCACCCTGCACCGCTGGCGCACCAGTGCCTTCTGCAGCCTGGGTCTCACATGAAGCGCCACCCATCTTGCCCTCTGTCCCCTCCTTGTCCCTGCAGCTCAGTGGTCCGAGCACGTCCGTCAGCCCTCTTCCCTCCAGCTGGGGTTGAGAATAGCTCTCCCTACAGACCTCAGAGTCTATTCACTCAAAGGCAACCCCGGGCCATCGGCTCCAGGTACGGTGCTTTTATGCAGCACTTTGCTGGCCTCACCTTGGGGACAATTCCACTGGGCCTCCAAATCCTCCATTTCCCCTGTTGTCAACGGCAGCATCTTAGCGGTAACCCCAGAGCATCCCCACAACCCCTCGTCCTCCTCTTTTCTCTCCCAGTTAATCCCAGCAAAGTCCAGTCTTAACTTGTCCGACTGTCCTTCAACAGGATTTCGGCTCCCCCTTCATCTGTCTCCTGGTACATTCTTGAGTGTCTGCAGCTGAAGCTGTATTTCTTCGCTGCTTCCCTTTTCCTCTTCCCCTCTTATCATGGCTTGCTCCCCGCCTTCTTCCTTCGTTCCCCCATCTGTTATTTATATGAAGTTCCGTCCATGTTCTTTATCCTGGAGAGACTCCCTTCCGAGGCTCGGAGGGCCACTGAACCCTCTGGAACTTGGCTTGTCCTGCGCTGCTCGGTCTTTTTTTTTTTTTTTTTTTTTTTTTAACTTTTGGCTGCATTGGGTCTTCGTTGCTGTGCTCGGGTTGCGGCGAGCGGGGGCTACCCTTCGTTGCGGTGCGCAGGGTTCTCACTGCGATGGCTGCTCTTGCTGCGGAGCACGGGCTCTAGGCACCCGGGCTTCAGGAGTTGTTGTGGCGCACAGGCTTAGTTGCTCCGCGGCATGTGGGACCCACCCGGACCAGGGCTCGAACCTGTGTCCCCTGCATTGGCAGGCGGATTCTTAACCACTGTGCCACCAGGGAAGCCCCCTGCTGCTCACTCTTTGCTGAGTCATGTCCAGTCATCACATGAGGGGTGTCACCTGTGTAGACAGTGCCTGGGCCGTGACCCACAGATGCCTGGGTGTGATACCACTTGGTCACTTTGGCAGGTGTACTCTTAAGTGATAAAGAGCTTGGCTTTGGCATCAGACAGATCCGGGTTTGGAATCTCACTGTAATTTACTCCAGGGGTACCCAACCCCTAGGCCACGGACTGATACGGGTCCAAGGCCTGTGAGGAACTGGGCCACACGGCAGGAGGTGAGCTGCAGGCGAGCGGGCAAAGCTTCACCTGCCACCCCCCATCGCTCGCATTACCTCCTGAATCATCCCCTCTCCCCCGCGTCCATGGAAAAACTGTCTTCCACGAAACCGGTCCCTGGTGCCACAAAGGTTGGGGACCGCTGGTTCATGCCGTGTGACACTGGGCAAATTCCATAACCTATCTAAGTGTTGCCTTCCTAATCTATGCAAAGGAAGACAGAGCAGCATCTACCTCAGGCAGGCCAGGGATCGTTTAGGGCCCAGCAGGACACAGGTGGCAATTCTGAAATATAATTCTAGGATTATTCAAGAAGAGTTTATATACAAAGAGCCTATCACAAAGTGGTGGGTTGCAGCCAGCTGTAACTACCCCAGGCCTTGAGAAACAGGGGCAGTGGGGAGGGGAGGGCGTAGTTACAAGAACCCAGAAGGAGAAAGTCCTATAGAGTCAGCCACCTTGAGTGAGGAAAGCCCGATCCGGGGTCAGAGTCAGGTCTACGGGGCAGGGGGCAGGGGAATACAGACCCCCGACTCTCCCTCTTCTTGCCCTCCTGCCTCCTCTCATTGGCTGAACCCCACAGGAAGCCAGAGTCCAGGGGCCCTATCCACTTGTTCCATCAATGTCTGCCTCCCCAGCAGCCAGAATTGTAGGGGGAAGAGTAAAGAGAGAATCTGGAGGAACACGTGGATGAATCAGCAGAGTCTGCAAATCAAACAAGATCGGCACGTAAGACCCAGCACCTGGTACATATCAAGAGTTCAATAAATGTGTGCAAATTTCCCCTCCTCTTCTTCATGATTATCATTATTTAGAGAAAGTAAAGCAGTCTTTCTTGACTTTTCTCTCAACAATTCTCTCTCTCCAAGAAGAGAAACTACCAGAAACAGCTTCCTCATTGAATTGTTCAGACATGCCTGCCCACTCCCAGTCCTCTTCAGAGTATCCCCCAATGTTTCCACCTGGCCTTAGCTGATTGGACCAGGGGCGGACACCTCACCCTGATAGGCAGAGCACCCCCCAGTGTTTCCACTCTGGCGTTAGCTGATTGGACAAGGGGCGGATACCTAGGAGGCTGCTGGCTGCTGATTGGCCAACCCCAGCAGCTCTGCCTTAGAGGGTTTGCATGTGGGCTGCTCGGAGGAGTCAGTTTATAAGTAGGTCCAGAAGCAGGCAGAACAGGCGGGGAGCTGAGGCACCACTAAGGTGACTAGTAGAGATCGAAGAGCAGACGCCTATTCTGAAAGGCTGGAGATGTGCTTGAGACCCAGAGCTTCTACTTTATCTCCAGTGCTGGTCTAGCTTTCCTTCAGGCTGGTGGCGGGGGGCACCAAGCGTTCCTGCCCCCTCACTTCCCGCCTCCTCTTACAGTAGCATGCCTCTTAGCCGAGCTTGTCCTGGTCAGCTGCGGCAAGAATTCCTAAACTCTTCGCAGGCACGTTTTCAAGGTCAGTATGTATGGCAGGCAAGCAGGAGGCACGGCCACAGCCCATCTGCTGCTCCTGAGAAAAGTGCTGAAGGTTTACGATGAAGAACATTCCCCCGTCCCTCCATCCCCCCGCCCCGCCCCCCACTCTGTCTCTAGCTTGTCAAAGCAGAAGGGGAGAAGGGTGAGGCGCTTTAAATATTAAAGGACCTCTCTTGATTATGCAGTTACTTAGTTTGTTATTTTTATAATCAGGAGGACCCACTAATATGTTAAAGGAATTTATTCAATATAAATATTGGACAAATATGTAGCTACAGTGAACCGTGGGGAGGTGGGAAGTACTAGAGCATAGCAACCAGCTCAAAGATATTCATTTATCCTCACCATGCAAGTTTGCATAATTAAAAAAATAATAATTAATTGTCTTTGCTTTCATCTCCAGACACAAAATATTTTACTCTCTGACACATCTGTTGGGCGTGTGATGTATGTTTTCTCCTTTCTCTTTCAGAATGGAAAACCAGTAAGGTGGAGTCAGGCCTGCTCTTTTTTGCAGATGAGGGAGCCAAGTGCCCACAGGACTGCTAGTGCATTGCCCAAGATCTCAGGAGGTTAGAGGCAGAGAAGAGACCAGAACCACGGTGTAGAACCCCCAGGCCCTGCTCCTGCCAATATCCCATACTCTCCTTGTTACCTACGGGCAAGCTGTCCTCATGGAGTTGGGCATTGTGAGCCTGTGCAGGCTTCCAGAACAGCTGCAAGGCCACCACCTCCAGGAAGCCCTTCCTGATGGCCCCAGTCAGTTTTGACCTCTCCTGATGTGGGTTTGCCTTGTGCTTCATCTATATCTACCTTGATGTACCTGTTTGTTGGATGAATGAGTGCATAAATGATTGAAAGAATGAAAAGAGCAGTGATTCTGTTGGGATGCTGGTGGGCACTTTATAACTGGTAGCCAGAGACTGTATGAGAGGTGATGGGAGGGTAGAGGTTAAGAGCAGGATGGCAGGGACCTGGCTTCTAACTCCACCCTACCACTCACTGGTGGTGCTGCCTTAGGCCATTTCCTTAACCTCCCTTTGCTTCTGTTTACCTGTCTACAGCCAAGGATAATAGGAACCTCTCACTCCATTGCACTGTTGTGGGGATTGAAGAAGAGAATGCAAGCAAAGCATTAGCACCATTCCTGGTACATAGTAAGTGCTCAATAAACACATTATTAAACAGATGTTATCGTTGGAAACAGTTCCCACCTCGTAAGCTTTATGATTCTTCTCTGTGAAAACAAGGACCTGTTTTTTTGTTTGTTTGTTTGTTGCTCACATCACTCTGTTATTGGTCAAATCAGTCATACAATCAACTGGGTCATTCCATCACTGGATGACTTGAATGATATTTTTGTTTCTTTTTTTTAATACAGCAGGTTCTTATTAGTCATCAATTTTATACACATCAGTGTATACACGAAGGACCCACCTTTTAATAACACTTCAATTTTTCATTTGAACTGTGAGCATTGATGAAATCTAACCTCTCTCTTGTACTCACCTTCCAGCTCAAATTCAAAATCCTTTTTTTACCTCCAACAATGTAAGTGGTGCATCCTTACTGGGTCTCAGCTTTGCTCCCGGGGCCTCTGCATCTTGGTTAAGGCTGGGCTAGGGTGAGTGAGGCACTTATCTCAGGCGCAAACTTAAGAGGGAATCTGAAAAACTCAGCAGTCGAGAGAATTAGCACATATATTTTTATTGTGGCAAAATATACATAACATTCCCAGCTTAACCATTTTTAAGTGGACAATTCAGCAGCATTAAGTACATTCACATTATCTTGTAACCATCACCACCATCATCTCCAGGACGTTTTCATTGCCCCAGACAAACTTTGTACTGACTAAACAGTGACTCCTGAGAAATAATCTTGTAATGCAATGTTTAAAAAAAAGCAAAATTAGTATTAAAAATCTGCCATGACCAAAATAACAAAACTTTAAAGCAGAATGAATAAGCTGAGGTGAATTTAAAAAGCTTTTTAAAATGTCACTTGGTCAAGAGAAGCTGCCAAACATGGGAATTCTCTCCACCGAAAATGAGGTTAACAAAGAAGTAAGTTTTTTTTGAACTGAAGTATGGTTGAGTTACAATGTTGTGTTCGTTTCAGGCCTACAGCAAAGTGATTCAGTTATACTATGTGTGTGTGTGTGTGTGTATATATACGCTTTCTCAGATTCTTTTCCATTATTGGTTATTACAAGATAAAAAAAAGTAAATTTTTGAAAATATTATTGATGAGTTTGCTTTCGTTAAAGGCAGGAAAGTAAAATTATAATAAATTCTGTTTGGGATATTAATAAAGTAATTAAACTGAAGACAGTCTTGCGGGGCCTTTGTTCCAAAATTAAGAATTTCAAGATGGCAGCAGGAAAGCATTAAATCAAGTCCAAGGCTCTTCTGAGCGTGGGGCGCTGTGTGTCTGACCAGGGCATCACCCTTGCAGCTGGCTCTGCTGTCACTATTGCCAAAGGAGGTCCCCAGTCCGGTCCCCTCTCCTCTCTCAGTTGGGTTTCCCTTTCTCTCTCCATCGGCCCCACCATCTCACAGCTCAGCACTGCAGGCATTGCCCTGCCTAACCTGACCCCACACCCCCTGCAAAACGTCCAGCCTAAACCTCCTCTGAATGAAGCAGGACGCTGAGTGGAGACTGTGTATCTGGGCATCCGTGTCCGGAAAAAAACCCTATGTTCACATGGACATTCATTCATTCATCCATCCAGGTACTCGCTGAGCATGTACTTAGCACCTGTGTGTCAGGCACCGGGCTGGGCATTCTGGATCCAGATGAAAGCAGCACCAAAGCCCTGTCTTGGAGGCTCCACAGGGACCTCAGGAAGTAGGGAGGTGATTACAGCGTGGGTGCCCCGACAGGACTGGCGGCAGAGAGCAGGGGTGCCTTATCTATTGGAGTGAGCGAGCGTGGCCCCCTCCTGCCTCTGTGACCCTGCAGGGTGGGCGGCCCGGGGCTCTCTTCTCTCTGACCTGGAAAGGGTGCAGTGAGCCCTGTCTCAGCTCCTCCCCCACCAGCCCTGGGACCTTGCACAAGTCACATCACCTTCAGGGCCTCAATTTCCTCCCTTGCAAGTGGAAAGCTATCTTCCAACACACCACCCAGGCTCCTCAAGGTAAATCAGCTAAGTGCTTCTAAAATCCATATACATGTGAGGGAGCGACCTTGTGATCGCTGAGCCCCGGGAGCCACATTGACACAGATGCCTGGCTGTTTAATAATCATTCAGCAAACAGTGGCTGAATCCCACTGTGTGCTAAGCCCTGTGGCGTCTTAAAGCTCATTTTCTATTTCCATACATCACTTTTATTCATTCTTCCAGAGAAAGAAGATCGTTGCTATGGTCTGTTTTTACAAATGGGGAAACGATGTTACATTGAAGCTCGAGTCACTTGGCTAACTGGGGGCACTCTGAGATTTGAACCCATCTCTGACTCCGTGCCCAGTTCTTTGGTTGTACTTTGAGACCTCAGGCAGACACTCCCCGCCTGGCCCGGGGAAGGAATTCCAGGAGGGGGTTTCCATCAGCCTCTTCCTGCCTGCTGCCGTGCATCCCACCCTCCAGCCCCGCCTCTGCAGGCACCCCTGACCTTGGGGCCTGCGCTCACTCTAGCTGCAGAGCAGTGGCATCTGACAGGAAAAGCCTTCAAGCAGGCAGACCTGGCCTTCAGCACCAGCTGTACTTGGCTGGGCCTTGACCTTGACCTCTACATGCTCCTCTGCACAGTGGGAAACAGGTCCTACGGCATATGGCTGTGAGGCCTACACAGGGCTGTGTGTGAAAGGGCCTGGCACAGAGGATGTTTTTTCTCTTTACCCTGAGCCCATCGGTAGGGAGGTGGCTTTACTGCACTTGGCAGTGCTCCTTCCAAGCTAGTCTCTCTGGAGCAGGTCACAACTTCCGCCTGCAAGCTTGGTTAGAGGAACCACCATTGCAGTCGGCTCCAGAGCCACCCCCGGCAGTCTGTCACCTGTTTACAAGCACTTTCAAGACCTCACTGTGTCCCCAGCAGTGCTCTAGGCACGCAGCTGACCCAAGGGAAGACCTGGTCCCTATTCTTGGGAGTTTGCAGCCTATTAGTGGTGGAAGGACCAAGTGGACACTCCTGGGAGGTAATCTCTGCCCCTCCGTGTTGGCCACCTGTCAACTGCTGACAAACTTCACTCCACCCTCCTGAGGGTTGCATGCCATTTGGGCTGTGTACATTCCAGGAAGGCTTCCTGGAAGAAGAGGAGACTGAGAGGTGAAGGGGCTTCTTTGGTTCTCTTCCCGGAGGCGCTGAGGTATCAGGAAGGAACATCGGTAAAATGGGGGTAATAATATGACTAACCTCCCAGGATTGTTCCAAGGCAATAATGAAATAATAGAGATGAAATTGCTTTGGACACTGGGTGCCATATAAATGTCAATTGCTATCATGTCACCAGCAGTGCCAGCTCCGCTTCCTGAAACACCTCTCCCGATGGGGCACCCACCTTGGCTTGGTTCCTTGGGCTCCAGCCCTAAGGTCCCAGTGTCCTGTCTCACCCTCTTCTTCTGTTCTGACCACTCGACGTGCCATCAACAGCACCTCTATAAAGACTGTTGAGAAATGGCTCATTTTCTCAGAGTTAGATATGTAGAACGTCAAATTTACCATTTTAACCAGTGCTCAGTGGCAATGGGTATATTTACGCCATGGTGCAACCGTCACCCATTCATGTCCAGAGCTCTTTTTATCGTGTCAAACAAAATCTCTATACGCGTTAAACCCAACTCCCCTTTCTCGCCTCCCCGCAGCACCTGGCAACCACACTTCTACTTTCTGTCTCTATGAATTTGACGAATTTGTTGTATAAACGGAATCATACCGTATTTGTCTTTTTGCGATTGGCTTATATCACTCAGCATAATGTCCTTGAGGTTCATCCAAGTTATAGCATACTGTAGAATTTTCTTCCTTTTTAAGGCTGAATAATAGTTCATTGTATGGATAAACCACATTTTGTTTATCCATTCATCTACCCAGGGGCACGTGGGTTGTTTCCACCTTTCGGCTATTGTGAATAATGCTGACATGAGTGTACAAACATCTGTTCGTGTCTCTGCTTTTCATTCTTTACGGAATATACCCAGAGGTGGGATCGCTGGATCATATGGTAATTCGGTGTTTGATTTTCTGAGGAACTGCCAGGCTGTTTTCTGCGGTGGCTGCACGACTTTCTATTCATCGAGGTTACATTTGACCAAGTCTTTTCGAGCTTATGCTGTGGCAGGTGTGATATGAGTTAAAAGCCCATATAGAAGGTAACATTTACAAATAGGAAAGACCAGGTCAAGGAGCAACTAGGGGACTTTCAGAGAACGTAGGAGGAGCCATCAGGAGGTATTTGAGGAAATAACTCTGAGCGTAGCGAGTGCCAATATGTAGAACGACTGCATTCCAGAGCCTTTGAGCGTACTTGTAATCACAGATAATTTTATTACTTCTTACCAGATGCCTGGTAAACCCCTTAGTATGAAAAGCAATGATTTTTCTTTTGCTAAAGGACTTGGGAAATACCTATTCTGAAACCATGAATACCAGAGGTACCAAACAGAGCAAAAATGCCCCTGCAAAGCCATCTAGCTGTCCCAGTAAAGAGCATTATAGGAACAGGGGATTTTCTGTACATGCTTATAAAATGACTATACTTGTTTTGAGAACTTCCTGGCTTGAGCATGGCTGTTACAGACTCATTTCATAAGTTGACTTATTTTTTTCATGGTATCTGCAGGAACCTGTGTTTTCATTCCAGTTGGCTTTTTTTGTTGTTGCTATTTCCCCTCTCACCCCTTACCCACCCACCCCCATATCACATCTGAAAAATCTCTTTCTGGCACATTTGAAAGTGGCAAGAATTGTGAGAGGTCCTCAGTGCTCCAGAATTCTTGTGCATGTTCTCAGACGTTAACATTCTGGTTTGAGACTGCCCTTGCCTTAAATATTTGTTGCCCGTTTCTGTTGTTGCATTTACCCAAATAAAATCGACTTCAGCTTTTGGCTCTCTGGGAAAGGGCCGGTGAGCAGTTTTCTGACAGTTGTGTATTGAACGCAGGTGGCTTCATGAATGCATTTTCTGTCTGACTCAGTACATTAACCATAACGCACAGTTTCTTCCAAATGAACTGGAATGAATTAAATTGTTTAATAAAACCTTACTTACCTGGATAAACTCATTTATATTTTGCATTTAGATTCCCTAATGCATCTTTCCAGATTGTTATTTGTAAAATAAAAAGCTAGACGTGTTTACTTAGAAAGCCAAACATCAGACCCTAATCCTGGTTTCTATTCAAGTGCTTTGCAACATCTTTTTTTTTTTTTTTCCCACATTTCCTACCATGATATGAACTGTTGCGTATTTCATTTAGCATGAATTGATAACTCCCACCCTGGGTCCAAATTAAGAGTTGGGCATTGAATTTGCTTCTCTACAAACGTTTCTTTCCATCACATGCCTGAAACCTTACTGGTTCAGACGGAGAGGAGACAGAAGTTGCATACTGGGAAATTGATTTTAAAGCACTGCCCGTGCAGAAGGCCTTGACTGACTTTGGGTTGAAGCTCTCCAGGATTATCAAGGGTCCGATTAAGAAGCTGCTTATAGGAAAGCTTCTATAACCCCTGTAAAATCATTCTAGAAGACTGAATCTTCTAGAAGAACTAACTTGGTAAACTGAGATAGAGGATGGTTTTTGGAGAAATCTGGGCCTGAAGAATCAATAATCGTTCCTCTCTTCCTTGCCAGAAGCAGTGTCTGGTGTACAGTGTGTCTTAAGTGAGGGCTTGCTGAATGGATTAACTGAATAAATGAATAACGGGGATGACTTACTTCATCGTATTTCTCTTTTTGCCTTTTTCCAGAAACCCGGTGCCAAATTCAGTGCTCAGATACAATTAACTACATTAGCTCAGATATTTGATCTCATTGCTTCCCCTCTTTCTTTTTAAACATTTAAAAGTTCTCCTTAAGCAATTTTATTGTATACCTGCCTTAATGTAAAGTGCTGAACGTAATGTCCGTCTGATTGAGCCAACACACACCAAGCATATATCTTTGCAGATGTCACCTTCCTTAATCTGCTCGCCAACCTTGTGTGCCAGGAATCAGTGCTCTATTTAACAGGTGAGGAAACCTAGACATTTTTGTCCTCGACTTTCCAGGGGAGTGGTAGCTGACGTTTCTCCAGCGCTTCCTAAAGGCCAGGCAGTGTGCTGATCATTTGACTTGATACTCAAAAAAAATTCACCAGGTCGATATTCTTGGCAGTCCCATTTTGTAGATGAAGAAACCGAGACTTGGGAGATTGAGTAACTCACTAGAGGGCGCACAGCTGGGAAATGGAGGAGGTGGGATTTGAACCAGGACTCCGACCTCGCAGGTCATTGCACCCAACACGATTTGTCGGTTCAACGTGAGAATACTGATGCGTCAATGTCTTCATTCAGATGTAAATTATTTCTTCCCATAATTGCAGTGATCCAGATGCCTGTACGCTAGTAACTGGGCTTAGACTAAAAGCGAAGTGAGTACTATTCCAGAGCAAAACGGCTACTAGACCAGGCACCGCTGGAAGAAGGGATAGAGTCTCAGGCTGCATGAATTCAGCTTTACTGTGTGTTTCAGGGGCCCCCTGATGAAGAAAGGCTGCTGGCCACGCTGGAGGGAGCCCTAAGCCTGACACTGTCCCCACCTCTCTGTTCTGACCTCAGGCAGCATCTCCCTCGGGAAGCATCTTGCGCTGATGAAACCGGGACATTAGACTGGATGTTGGCAGCTCAGTGAAGCTTCTTTCTCTTCCCTCCTCCCGGCCTTTTGCAGGAGAGACAGCTCTGAACATCCCCCTGCCTGCAGGCCCGCTGCAAATGAGTCCTTCCCATCAAACTGCCTGAGAAACTCGACAGGAACGTCAGAGATGAGGTGTTTGAGGTTTATCAAGTCTTCAAGATTACATCTCCATAAACCCCTTTACAAGGCCGCTCAGCACCAGCGTCCGGAGCCTCCCGGTACATCACTGCCACCTCTAGTTCGGTGAGTCAGGCGGCCCTCACCCACCGATCAGACCCACCGTGCCATTGTAAGGAGGGGGAGAAAGGCCAGTGCTGGTTTCCTTATAATCAAATTGTCACTGCACTCTCTGACAGGTTTTTAAGTCACTTAAGGGATCTATTTATATGTGAAAGCATCAGCATTGTGCAGTAAATCCAACCACAAGCCAGTCCCATATTTTATTAAGTTTAAGTTCAGTGAAAGTGCAGAGCAGACGAGGGTCCTGTGTCTCTCCGTTACATCTGATTTGCGGTTCCCATAAAAAGGCCCACATGCCGCTGTTTCAGATGTGTTTTGGATTGAAAATAGGATTAATGTGCTAAAGTGTGATTAGAATGGTTAAACACGATTAATTGGAACAGACTTCTGCTGCCAGGGGAGCCCCTCCGAGCCTGGCCCGGCTCCAGGTTACCCAGTGAACAAAGCCAACCAACTGTCCAACTTTCCCCGCGTCTCGCCTCATGTGCCTTGCCCCTTGCATTTTCTCATCGCCAGCCTGTCTCAGGGCAGATTAAATGCAGCTGAGAATGTGGGTCTCGCTCGGCGGCCAGCATCCTCTGGGAATAGGCAGGAACCTCGGCCTGGCCGGGCCTCGACGGGACGGGCCAGGAGCTGCCGAGCGCCGGGGGCAGCGGGCCAGGTGGCTGGGCCGGGGGTGGGAGTAATTTGGGAGTTTTTAAATGATCTATTAAACCCCTGAACTTTAATCAAGCTGCTACCACACTGACGGCTCTGATTTATCCTCGGAGGCCAGGCCCAGGCCCGGAGCTCTAGCCAGGCTCCCACGGGCCATTTGGGGTGGGCGAGGAGGAAGGTCACCCAGGATCCCTCTCCGAGGGGCGGGGTTTGTCCTCGGCCACCAGGCTGGACAAAGCCTTCGTCCCACCCCCTGCCCCAGACACAGATGAGGCTTTGAAGTGGAGCACAGCCAAGCCTCTTCCCATCCTGCATCCCAAGGCCGCCTGCCTCGAGGTCTCTCCTGGGCTGGGCTCTCAGGGCCCTGGCTGGCTTCCCCCTGTTCAAGTCAGGGGTAAATGCAGTCTCCCAGGCTGAGGGTGTCCCCGAGTCAACAGGCAGACCTTCCAAGGAGGGAGGATCAAGGGATTCCGTGTAGGGCCGACTCAGGGTAAAAATTTTATAAAAGAGTCATTTCTTATACCAGGTAACTTGAAAAAGACTCATTTTAAACAGTGAAGAAGAAAAGTTACTAGAGGCCATCTGGCTATGAAGGAAAGCATGTTCTGGAAGGGACACATCCCCCGGGTCCTGGGGCTTCGGAACAGCAGGCCAGGCAAGGCTGAGTTCGTCAGAGAGCTTGGCTGTGATCAGTTGTACTTTTATTTTTCTCTTGGGTTGGCTAAGTAAGTGTGTGTATGAGTGTGTGTGAGAGAGAGAGGGAGCATGTCTGTGTGGTGTGTGTGTGTGAAAGAATGTGTCTGTGTGGTATGTGTGCCTGTGTGTATGTGTCCATGTGTGTTTTTATGAGTGTGTGCGTGTGTGTGGTGTGTGAGTGGGGTATGAGTGTGTCTGTGTGGTACGCGTGTGTGTGTTGATGGAGAGACACTGGAACCAGGGATGGGGCCTTCTAGAAAGGTCAGTAGTCCCAGACTCAGCCTTACCTCCATTTGCCCTATCCTAGGTAGGTGGCCGCCTCAAAACATTGTGGGGCGTGAGTGGTCTGACCCTCTGATTTATGGTCTAAACTGAACACTTGAGAGTAAAGAAGGTGCCGGCACTGATCACGGCACAAGCAGAGGCGCAAAGGGGAGCTGAGCTGTCACCCAGTTTGTGAGGACCCAGCGTGAGGGTCCAGGCCCCAGAGATCATCTTGGCCATGGACAGAGCCCAGAGAGGGGCAAGGCCGCGTCCCAGACCACACAGCGACTCAGGTGTCTGGAGACGACAGGAGCCCCGTCTGTTGCTCTTTGCGGGGTGGGATTTCAAGGGGTTCCATTCCATCCCACTTCTGTTTTATTCTCACTCCTTCTGGAACACTCTGCCTTTTGGTACCTCCCCACTCCCACCCTGTGCACCTCTGCCCATCTGCCCCACACACCTCCCTCAGCCGGGTCTCCTCTGGCTCTCCCGGCCCGGCCCTCAGTCACCCTGTAAACACGTCTCCAACCCACCTGCGTCTCCAGGGCCCTCACCCCAGGGTCACACAGGGTTTGTCATGACCCCCCACCAGCCCTGCCGGCCACGGTGGAGGGGTGAGAGTTGGAGCTCGAGGTTCTCTGGCTCGGGTCCAGACGGCCCTGCCTGCCGCTCGCTGGCTGTGTGGCTGGGGGTGAGTGACTGAACATTTGTGACCTGTACATCCTCATCTGTAAAATGGGGGTAATGTTCCCTCCAATCTGAGACTCGCATTTTTCATAGAAATTTGGGGGCATCGCAATTCAATGCACGTATTGAATGAGGGGGTCTTTCTATCTTTCCCTAAAATGCTGTAAATAAAAGGAGTGCTGGGTTGATGGGGAGCTGGAACTGAGAAAATTCAAACACCTCCCACACAAGGTTGGTTCCAGAGATCCAGCGGGGTCGTTTGCGTAGAACAGTTAGCACAACGGCACACCTGCTCGGCCCTTGGTGGAAGTTAGCGACTCCTAGGAGGATCGCAGTGAGGCGGGCTGCGTCTGGTTTCCTCTCACACTGTGGGGTCCTGGAGGGGCAGCCAAGTCTGTGTCTTCCACACCCGCTCAAGGTCCCCGTGAGAGGTCTTGTCACTACTGGTGACGAGAAGTTTCTCCCGGCCAGCGTGAAGGGCATCCTGGCCTCGCTGGCTAGGCCATCCCCAGGGGAATGGGCCAGTCTTAGCTCTGCATCCACCTGTTTGTTTTTCTGGGAAAATATGCATCTTGGAGGTGCGAGGTCTGGAAGGCCCTGAGCCACCTGACAGAGGGCACCACGCAAATCGAGTGTTTACGGGACTTACAAACAGCAATATTTCCTCAGCGCCTCAGGCCCACCGCAAAGTCTCTGGAGCAACGTGAGGCTGTTTGAAAGGAGGAGGACATCCAGACCCGGATTGCTGCTCAGCCCACTGCAGGGGATTGGAGTGTTGGGGGACTCTCTTGTCACCTTCCCCCCCGAGGACAGGGTGGGCTCCTCTCAACAGCACAGAGGCCACCACCGCTGGCCACAGGTCTTCACTGGCTGGGCCAAGGCATCCGTGCTTCCCCTGCAGGAGGACCCAGCACCCAGCACATTGTTGGATAGATGAGTAGATGGGCCTGGAGTGAGGGAAGTGACATGTCTGAGTTTTAAGTGCTGACCCTTTAACTTGGCAGGTCCCTTAGAAAAAGTTTCGGTCAAGTCTCACCTGTCATTGGTACAGAACTGACAGCGTCTCAGGAGAGACACCACATCTCATGGCCCCAGGCTACATCCAGCTGTAAAGGAGTGTCTTGATTTTTTTTCGGGGAGGGAGTTTAAGTTTTTTTTCTTTTTTTTTGTGAGGCCCCACTTTCACGGTCTGTATCTGTACTAAAAATCAAGATCAAGCGAGCTTTTGCCCTTCTGCTCCACGGGAGGTTTTTGTCCCCCCCTCCGAGCTCGCTTTAGGACATTGGTTTTTGTGGGGTTTTTTAAATATATTTTTTGTTTGTTTATTTATTTTGACTGTGCCGGGTCTTAGCTGCCTCATGCAGGATCTTCGTTGCAACACGCAGGATCTTTAGTTGTGGCATGCGGGATCTTTTAGTTGCAGCATGCGAACTTCTTATTTGCGGTGTGCATGTGGGATCCAGTTCCCCAACCAGGGATTGAACCCTGGCCCCCTGCATTGGGAGCATGGAGTCTTACCCACTGGGCCACCAGGGAAGTCCCAGGGGTGTCTTGGTTTGAGTTCTCCCAAATCAGAGCCCTGAGACCAGAGCTTGGCACTAGGGGGCAAGTGAATGATCTAGGAGGTGGTCCCAGGAAGCGGGAACCAGAGGGAGTGAGGAAGTGAGCAAAGCCCGAGAGAGGCCGAATCGCTCTGGGCAACTGGGGCTTGGTCCCGCTGGGGAGCTGTGCAGAATGTACCACAGAATTGTCCCTCCAAAGGGAGGAGGGACCCATGCCCAGAGACTCCCATCCCCCTTGGGTAAGACTCCTCTGAGGTATCAACCTTCAAGCCTGCCTCTGCTTGCAGGCTGAGCAAGCTCCCTCCACTTTCTAGAAAGTTCTGTGGCCTAAAACTGAGAGACAGTCGGTGCTTGTGTGGGAAGCCTCGCGACGGCAGTACCTGATTATCACAGCTGCCGTTAGGTCAGGGGTCTGAGGTGATATGGTGCAGGGTACCACCAGCATCCACCGCCGGGGGGACAATGTTACCACCCTGCTCCGTGCCCACCACTGGTTTTCCATTCTGGACCGTATCATGACTTTTGTGGACCCCTTTATCCCTCAAACAAATATTAACTTTATATTTTACACCTGCCTTGGTATAAGATAACCTGGGCCTGATTCATTATTATGTATGTAGTGCTGTATTTACATTTTTCTTTTGGTTTAGAAAGATTGTGATTAATTGCTAAAGAAGACGTGGTACATATATACAATGGAATATTACTCAGCCATTAAAAAGAATGAAATAGTGCCGTTTGCAGCAACATGGATGGACCTAGAGATGATCACACTCAGTGAAGTAAGATGAACAGAGAAAAAGACCATATGATATCACTTATATGTGGAATCTAAAATATGACACAAATGAACATGGCTACAAAACAGAAACAGACTCACAGACATAGAGAACAAACTTATGGTTACTGGGGGGAAGGGTGGGGGGAGGGATAGATTGGGAGTTTGGGATTGACTTGTACACACTGCTGTATTTAAAACAGATAACCAGCAAGGACCTACTGTATAGCACAGGGAACTCTGCTCAATACTCTGTAATAACCTAAATGGGAAAAGAACTTGAAAAAGAATAGATACGTGCATGTGTAAAAAAATAAATAAATAAAATAAAAAGATTGCGATTAAAACATTTTCACGGGCCTTTAAAAGTATGGTGGGCCCTGGGCCCAGGGCCTGGAAAATATGGACTATTGGAGAAGCCAGCCCTGTTCCCACTGCTCCTCGTAGCATCATTCCCCCTCCTGCCCCAAGGCCAGAGAGGCTTGTGGCCCCCGCTGTCCCACTCTGCTCCCTCAACGCTGGCCACCTTCTGTCTGGGAGCCATCCCAAGCCCAGAGTTGTCTCAGGTCTCCACTGAAATATCACCGCCGCTTTGAGGTCTTCCTTGCTGTATCCTCTCTCCTAGCATCCTCTTCTTGGCCTTCATAGCGCTCAGCATCCTTCCAATTACATATGAATTAATTTGCTTGGTATTGAACACCCACTTCCCCATCCCAACAAGCCCCATGAGAGTAAAGGACTGGGTCTGTGTGATCCATCACTCTATCACAAGGTGTCAGCCAGGGAACTGGGGTAAGCTACCCAGAGCTCCCTAAGGATGAAAAACTTGTTCTCAGGGCCTGGGGGTGCCTCTAACAGACAGTCGTCAACTGTCTTCCCCTTAATGAGATTGCCTTCATCTAAGAGATTGCCCTCGCCCTGGGTCTTCCCACCTTCCAGGACAATCTGGGGGCTAAACATTCGGCCCTCTCATCCCTCTTGGGACAGCTCTGATGGGTCATCCCAGCTGCAGAACTCTCTCTGGGCTGGGCTGGGGGCCTCTACTGGGACTACATCACAGCTCAACCTCCCGCTCCCCCAGTCCTACTTCTTCCACTCCATCGCACAGGGGTTGATCTGAGGGCACCACCACCAAACTCCCCGCACCCGGTCTCTGTCTCAGAGTGTACTTTCCTGGGAACCCATCAGCAACAATGGCGCTCTCAGACGTGGCCGTACGCTCATCCGTACAGAATGGACAATGTAGGACTATATCAAGAGAAACAGGAATTTATTAAGAGCCTATTGACATTTCTGGATTTGTATCCACTGAAGAGATTTTGAAACAGTTTTTCTTGCAGCCCCCTCAGGGGCTCTCAAGGGGGACATCAAGGTGACTTATTCTGATAAGTAAGACATGGCCTCTCACCTTCACCACATCAATCCGAGTAGCTCTGTTTTAGTCCAGTTTTATGCACTGGGTGTCTGCATCCTATTTTTTTTTTTTACATCTTTATTAGATTACAATTGCTTTACAATGTTGTGCTAGTTTCTGCTGTACAACAAAGTGAATCAGCTATATGTATACCTATATCCCCTCCCTCTTGCGTCTCCCTCCCACCCTCCGCATCCCACCCCTCTAGGTCGTCACAAAGCGCTGGGCTGATCTCCCTATACAACAGCTTCCCACTAGCTGTCTGTTCTACACATGGTAGTGTACATATATCAATGTGACTCTCTCAGTTCATCTCACCCTTCCCTTCCCCACCTGGGTCCACAAGTCCGTTCTCTACATCTGCGTCTCTATTCCTGCCCTGCCACTAGGTTTGTTTGAAGAAAATTTTCTGCCGTTACCAAAAAAAAAGTTTGAAAACCACTGACTTAAGTGATCCAAAAATGATGCCAATGATGGTGGTGATAGCAAGTGTCCAGCTGATGTCCTCTGGGCCAGGTGTGCCACTACTTCACTCATCTGATCCTCACGTCCATCTCATCAGGTCAAACACTCTCCTTACCTTACAATTCAGGACACTGAGGCACAGAGACATTAAATGTTATGCCCAACGTCACACAGCTGGGAGCTGCCGCAGCTAGAATTTCAACTCATGTTTCATGGAATTTAATCCCAGGAACTGCTAGAGATGCAAGATTTAAGGTCACACCCTCTAGAACACAGCTATCACAATTCTCTTGAAACCTTTTAGAGGAAAGCACCCATGTTTTTTTGAAAATCAAAAGCCCTGCATCCCACTAGCTATCTATTTTACATTTGGTAGTGTATATATGTCCTTGCCATTCTCTCACTTTGTCACGGAAGCAGCCACATGGCACAGGGAGATCAGCTCGGTGCTTTGTGAGCACCTAGAGGGGTGGGATAGGGAGGGTGAGAGGGAGGGAGACGCAAGAGGGAGGGGATGTGGGAACATATGTATATGTATAACTGATTCACTTTGTTATAAAGCAGAAAATAACACACCATTGTAAAGCAATTATACTCCAATAAAGATGTTAAAAAAAAAAAAAAGCCCTGCAGACTTCCTTCTCTGCCTTTGCTGTGTCTTTTCCTGGGGACGGGCTCTGCCTGAACGGGGGTGGGGATGGTAGGGAGGAGGAAAGAGCAGGAAGAAGGGTAGTTGAATATTTACAAAACTAGCCCAATGACCCTCTGGTTGTCCAATCTCCTTATTTCACAGGTGGTGAGACTGGGGACGTGACTTGCCCATGAGCGTACAAAGTTCAGCGGCTCTGCTTCCAAGCCAGGCCAGGGCTCTGACCACTCTGCCTGCTTCCTCCCTTACTTTCAGAAACCTCCAGAATGAAGACAAGAGCCTCTCAATACCAAATCTTGTCTAGGGGAAAAGTCTGACCTCAGTGCGTTGCTGGGGACCCTGGGCTCCAAGGAATCCAAGCACCATGGCGGTTGCCAAACTCCATCTAATCCAGTTTCATAATATGGTGTATTTAGCATTAAGCTTAAGTCCTAGGACCTCATCAGGAAAGGAGGGCGAAGTTCCTCAGGGTTCCTGAGGAGAGATGAGTTTGGCCTACGTCTTCTCACAGGATCCATTCACAGTGAAAATAACATTTGGGATTCTGCCATGTGGGCCTCACCCAACTCCACAAAGCCCGGCCCTACTGGACCCTACAGGGTTCAACTGGGTTCACAGTACTGCTTCAGCCTGGAGGTCCAAGGCTGAGTGAGTGGGGCGGGCCTTGGGGGTCCCCAGAGAGGAGCTTTACCCCCAACCTCCTTTCCTTTGTACATATCTGGAGCAAAGAAGAGGGTGCCTCATCCAGAAAGCTTAGATAGTCGTCTGGTTTTTAAGAAAAGTGGGAAGGAGATTTATATACTGCAGGAGTGTTATGTCGGTTTTATTTGAATGTCTCTTTTCCTGTACCCCTTTCCCGGACCAGCAGGATTTCCACTGCTGTGGCATTCTTATACAGTGTCATTGAGACATTTTATTAACTGGATTCCTCTTTGGACAGAATTGTATTTGTCAGGGACAGTCCAGCGCGGAAGGCAGAGTTAATGGAACGTTAACCAGCTTTCTGGTCAACCTCACTGTCTCATACTGGAATGTATGTAATGCCAGACAAAGATAAATATGCCTGAGGTTTGGGGTAGTCTATGCCACCTCTTCTTGGGCAGATGCCTGATTTCTGTTGGCCTTTGCCCACATTTGGATGAGGTGAGGGGCAACCCACCTCCATCCTCCAAGTGTGTACTAGCTCCTGTCTTCATGGCCCTCTTGATTATGAAGTAGCCCAGATTGGGAACTTCATCTCTATAATCCCAAAGGAGCCATCAGCTGTGAATGCCTGCAAACCAATGACACTCGGCATTCTCTGAATTATTCTCCCCTGGATTACAAACTCCTTGAGGGCAGGGGCCTGAAGCACATCATCTCTGCATCCTCCTCCCATGCCGCCCTGGAGAGAGCTGAGTCAGTCAAGACTGATATGCTCATTTGGCTGATTTGGGCTTTAGTGGGAGCCATTCCCAGAGAAATCAGCTTTGTGACATAGGCAAGGTACCTACCTCTCTGAAACCCAGCTTCCTTGTCTAGCAAATGAGGATGGTTATCCTAGGCTGCTCTCATTCATTAAATAAATGTTGATGAGCCATCTTCTGTGTGCAGGCACCATGCAGTTGCAACTTGGGGTGGGGAACATGGGTGGTGACAGAGAGAGAGGAAAATATCCTGGAGAGATTTCCATATCAGTTCGTAAAGAGCTTCCTAGTTATTTTCTCCAGCTACAAGGTATTCCATTTAATGGAAGTGCTCTTATTTTTTTAATTGAAATATAGTTCATTTACAATGTTTCAGGTGTACAGCAAAGTGATTCAGGTATCTATATCTATATCTATCTACCTATCTATCTATCTATCCATCTATCTATAGATACATATGTTCTTTTTCAGATTCTTTTCCATTATAGTTTAAATATGTTATTACAGGATATCGAATACAGTTCCCTTTGCTATACAGAAGGAACTTGTTGTTTATGTATTCTGTATATAGTGGTGTGTATCTGTTAATCCCAAACTCCTAGTTTATACCTCCCCCTACTTTCCCCTTTGGTAACCATAAGTTTGTTTGGTATGTCTGTGAGTCTATTTCTGTTTTGTAAATTAGTTCATTTGTATCATCTTTTAGACTCCACATATAAGTGATATCATAAGATACTTCTTTTTCTCTGTCTGACTTACTTCACTTAGTATGATAATTTCTAGGTCCATCCATGTTGCTGCAAATGGCATTATTTCATTCTTTTTTATGGCTGAGTAGTATTCCATTGTATATATGTACCACATCTTCTTTATCCATTCATCTGTTGATGGACATTTAGGTTGCTTCCCCATCTTGGCTATTGTAAATAGTGCTGCTATGAACACTGGGTGCATGCATCTTTTCAAATTAAAGTTTTCATCTTTTCTGGATATATGTCCAGGAGTGGGATTGCTGGATCATATGGTAATTCTACTTTTAGTTTCCTGAGAAACCTGCAGACTGTTTTCCATAGTGGATGTGCCAATTTATATTCCCACCAACAGTGCAGGAGGGTTCCCTTTTCTCCACACCCTCTCCAGCATTTATTTTTTGTAGACTTTTAATGATGGCCATTCTGACTGGTGTGAGGTGGTACCTCGTTGTAGTTTTGATTTGCATTTCTCTAATAATTAGCTATGTTGAGCATCTTTTCATGTGCCCATTGGCCATCTGGATGTGGAAGTGCTGTTATTTCTTTAGTGTCTTGATGACATTTAGTTTGTTCTCATTCTTTAACTTCACAAGCATTGCTGCAATGACTAACATGCCCACCTCTTGCTGTGCTCACATGAGCACACTTCTGTAGGACAGATCCCCAGATGTGGACCTGCAGGTTCACAGGGCATGTCTAGATCTCCCAGTTTCCCACCATGGAGACTAATACTCAAGGATCAAGATGGTTTATTTCCCCACTCTGGACAAATCAGGGCTTTATCAAACTTACTTTTGCCATTTCAAACGAGGAAACTCGCAGATTATTTACATTTGAGATTTTCTTATTTTTCATGTTTAAGAGCCATTTGTATTTTCTTTTCTGTGAACTGTCTGTTCACATTCTTACCTGATTTCCTACTGGGCTGTTGGTCTTTTTCTTATTTGTTTGTAGGGGATCTTTATATATTAGAGAAATTAGCCTTTCATACGTAGCATGAGTTACAAGAATTTTTGCCAAGTTGTTTGTCTTTTGTTTCTGATGCTTTGCCCATAAAGAAATTTTTGATACTTATGTATCTAAATTTATCATTCTTTTATGGTTTCTGGGTTAAGTGTCATACTTAAAAGGCCTTTCCCACTTCAAAATTACTTAAAATTTCTCCCATGCTTTCTCCTATATATTTATGGGCTTTTTGGGGCTTTTTTACATTTAAATACTTGATCCAGTTGGAATTAATCCTGGTTTAATGTGTGAATTATAGACCCCAAATTACTTCTGTAATCAGTTAATCCTATATCATTTACTGAATAATTCATTTCTCCCCACTGATTTGAGCAACCAATTTTATTCTTCACTAAATTTCATCACGAATTTTTTCTATAGTAGACTCGCTATTGTTCCCCTGGTGCCTCTGTTTATTCATACATCTGCACCATACTATTTAATTACTGTAGCTTTAGAATATGTTTTAATATTAGATAAGGCCAGTTTCCTCACAGAATTTTCCTAAGTGTTTTTGCTTGTTTATTTTTCCATGTGAACCTTTGATTCAGCTTATTTAGTTCCAGGAGATAAAAAGTCCTGTTGGCATTTTTTATTGTGAATTCATTAAATTCATAGATTAATTCAGAAAAAATATTACAAATTTAGGATGCCAGGTCTTCCTATCCAAGACATAGGATGGAAGAGATAAAGGCATATGATAAAGTGATAAAGTCTTGAGTCACCCAGTAGGACCAGAAAGTTGTTTTTTTTTTTTAAACAAAGATCTTGCCATTTCTCATTAAGTTTAGTCACCTCATTCACCCTTGCAGTTGCCCCCCATCCTGACCCCTCTCTGATTCTGGGAACATATAAAGAGTCTGAGTACCCAATGGTGTCAAGGTGTGAGGGGAGGGGAGCCCTGGGTTCCTGTCTGTGACAGTGACAGGTCCATTTCCATGGCCCCTTGGTGTCTGTCACCTTCTGTCTCCTTCCATCCACACGAGATCCCAGTACCCAGTTCCTGTGATTCCCAGGTCCATAGAAAACCTGGGCAGCATTTCCTCTAGGGGGTCTGAGGGCCTTCCTGGGCGCCGCCAGGCAGCAGGGTCTGTTTCTGATCCTCCAGAACACAGCCCAGGGAAGCTCCTTCCAGCTCGAGGAAGGCTCTCTCTCCCTCTTGCTTCTCAGGGCTGCCCTGCTCCTTCCCTCAAGCACTATGGTGTTTGCTTTTTGGAAAACAAAAACCAAGAAATCATGCAGGCCACTCAGGGTTTCTCCATGGCCATAGAATCTGCTACCTGCTTGAAGAGGTGGAGGGAAGTAGGGAGATACAGGTAAATAAAATATAAATGAGTAGGTCAAAATGTTCCCAGCCTCACATATTTTCCCCTCTGCTCTCCTACAAGCTAAGCCTGCCCAACCCTCGGTGTCTCCTCCCCTCCTTCCTTCAGGCGCTGCTCCAAGGCCTACATAAATCAGGAGACCAGAGCCGAGCCCTGGCTTCTCAGGTGCCTCCAGAGCCTCCCCAAGGTCAAGGTCCTGAGAGCTTTGGGGAAGCCACCATGGAGGGAGCAGAGGCAACAGCTAGTCACTGGACACAATTCAGAGTCCACTGTTCCTGAGCCAGGGTCGGAGATGCTTGGGGCCAGCAGGATCATCACGAAAGACAACTGTAGGGGGCGCTCTTCTCGTGGAGCACGTGGTAAATGATGCCTCCGGCAGTCGTGCAGCAACTCCAGTCCTTCATGATTTAACAAAACGTAAATAAAACAAGAAAACAGAGGCTCCCTCTCACAGCTGCTGAGCTCCATCATCTCTTACATTTGCATCATGCTTTGTCATTTACAAGGAAAAGCCTCTTCCATTTTCTCTTTAATCCTCCGAATGGCCTTGTGGGGTAGGCAGAAAAGAGATGAACACTCCTGCCTTGTGGAGAAGGAGATTAAACCTCAGAGATATCAAGCAAGTGCCTCAGAGTCACACAGCATGTCAGGATCTACAAAGTTCAGCAAGCTTATAGGCTTAAACGTTGCTCCCATTTTCTGTAATGATCAGTTCACATCTCTGTCTCCCCCCTACACAGAGTTCCCTGAGGGTACTGCTGCTTCCCGTAAGTCCTCGTCTTCCCTGCCCCTGGCAGTGCTTGCAAATGCTTTTTAAGTTGAGGGGACTCAGTGCAGGTGGAGTCGCCCTATCACCACGGAAGTAGCTGATGTCAGGATGTGATGGGCGAGCTGGGCACGTGGAGGCCCCCTCCACGGCTTTGATTCCCGTCAGCCCAGGGCAAGCAGACGGAAATAACAATGACCACAGCTACCACAGAAACACAGCCATCTTCTCAGCACTCACCACTGTCAAATTTTCTGAGTCATTCTGTCAACTCCTCACCCTAGAATTTCAGGTTCAGGAGCGAAGAAATTGCCTGCCCTGGTGTCCTCAGCGCCCAGCCCTGAGCGTGGCACATAGTTGGTTCTCCATAAACATTTGTTGAATGCATGAATGCATGAATGAATGGCCAATTATAACAAATGCTTGGGAAGACTTCACAGCTTATAAAACACATTCTCATGGACTCTGGTTAGTGATTGCCGCATTGCAAGTCAAACTTAATGTCTTGAAATGGCAACGTACACTCACAGCTCTGTGTGTTGACTGGGCACTACCGTGTGGTCCTCACACAGTCAGATCTCCACGTGACGGCACTGGACTTCCACCGTAGGTCACTCACGTGGTTGGCAGGCGATGTCGGGGCATTGCCCGAGCTCTGACACGTGGCCTCTCCGTGTGACGTGGGCTTGAATAGCACAAGATGGCTAGATACCAAAAGGAAGCATCTCGAGATCAACCATTTCAGGAAACCCAGGCAGAAGCTACACCTTATGACACCATCCCTGGAAGTTGCAGAACATCATAATCTATTGACCAAATGAGTCATTCAGATCAGTGTAGAGACGAGGAATGAAGAATGGGACCCCACTTTTTTCATGTGAGGGGCAGCACACATGTATGGGAAGGGAAGGGTCTCCTCAAGGCTGACTTTGAAGGCTATCTACCATATACCATCTATCATCTCAACTTTCGTTTCTTTTTTTTTAACCATGAATGTTTAGTGAGCACCTACTCTGCACGGGCTCTCTAAAGGGCTCTGGGCGTGGACAGTTCATTTCTGCCCTGGGCTGGGGCTGGGGCTGCTTGCTCTCAGATCCAGTCTTTGCCCTCCCCTCCTGGCCCTGAGTCTTGTGGGACTGGCCCCTGCAAGTAGGCTCCCTTGCTAACTGGCTTCCAGTTGGGGGGTAGAAAGTGGGAGGAAGGAAGGAGCCTGGGTATCTCCCTCACCCCTCACTCAGGCAGCATTTCCAGCAGAGACTGTGTCCCCTCTGTGACCCCAGCCCCACCCGGCAGCCCTGGCTCTTAGGCTCTGGTGACACCACCTCATCCCTTTGCCCTACCTTCCCTGGCAGTGGTGACAGCTTCCTGCCCCTGCTGAACTCTGGGTGGCCCCCAGTTGGCTTTTCAGATCTAACACCTTGGTAACTCATTCCCCACATTCAGTTCCCTCTGTTGAGCTACCTAGTGTGGGTTCTGTTATCCCAACTGACACATACTCCTCTGGCATTCCATCCGGTGTGGCTATTTAATTCACATAACCGACCGAGGAGGACAGAATTTTTCTACCCCCGTTTTACAGAAGAGGAAGCTGAGGCTTTTTATAAGGCTTTTCAGGAGAGGACCCAGCCTTCAACTCGCTGAGAGCAGCCATTTGACATTCTAGATTTCGAATCCAAAAATGATACAGCAGCCCTACCTGCACACAAGATTTAGGGTTAGCTGAAACCTTGGAAGACTTGGGTAGGATCCATCTCTAGATTGAAGCTCACCCACCCCGTGACTGAGACTCAGCCACGCTCTACACACCAAGCTCAGGGCTCAACGCACTTTATTAATAGGGAAACACGCGATAAAGGGGTCTCCGAATTCTTTCTGCAGCCACCTCTCCACTTCATTAACAGGGAGGTTGAGGGTTAAAATATTAGCCCAAGATTCCAGGATTGTTACCTCCAGATCCTACCCAGTGCTCTTTCTGCTTAGGAGTGGGGTGGGGAATCAAAAGGGCTTCAAGGTCAAAGACCTGCTTTCAGATCTTGGCACTGCTACTTCTGACTGGGGGAAATGGAAATGCCTCCAATGCCAGAAGAACTCAGCCTGTTGCAGGGCTGGACAGGGAACCCGGCTGGACGGTGGGCCGAGTGCAGTTCCCATCCAGAGGGAGCAGCTCTGATGGGTCATGACCATGTGGAAACAGGGTTCAGTGTGCCCACATCTTCCCACTGTTCAAGAAGAGCCTAACCCCCTGTTTTTTTGGTAAATTTTTCCCATTTTCAAAATACTATGCAGCTCGAACAAAACCCAGCTGCAGCTGGGGGGAAGCCTACGGGGCTGCCAGTTTCCAACTTCCACTCTGAAGAGTTGACAGAAGTTGGAGGGCCACCCCAGGCCCACTTTCTATTAGCATTAACCATGGGGTGGCCTGGTTTCTTTTTCTGCTTTTCCCAAGAATACAAGAGCTCTCTGGGAGTTCCTGTTTTCTCTCCAAACAGTACAACAGGCGTGGTAAACTTTGGTTCCCTCTGAACGATTCATCTACAGGTTGCCCCCATCACAGAGCCCAGAACGGAGGGCGGGGAGTTGCTCAGGTGTTCCTCCACCTGGAGACCGCAGGGAACTTTCTCCATCATTTTCATCTTCTGGTCTGTAACCCACCTGACTGTATGCAGATTCATAAGAATGCTTTCCATATTCACAGCTCACAAAGTACCATTAAGCAGTCCAAGTTGGAAAATAATACGACATTCCTGACTCGGTTAAGGCTCTACAGTCTGGCTTTGGTTAAAATGAGTTTCCTTTAGCAATGTCTCTCTCTGTAATTATTACATAGGAAAGGGTGTGCCCCTTACCTGGAAAAAAGTGATCTTAGGATTTCAGCCTGAGGCTCTACATCCAACAGAAGAACTGGACAGGATTCTTGAAGGGGGGAAGAGAGAGAAAGAAGGGCTTCGGAGTGAGATGGGCACCCTTCAGCTAGCTTCCATAGAGACTGATAAACTCTGCATCTACCTGGTTTAATTCTCCTGGCTGTTCCTGCACATCCACACGCAAGTGCAGGAAATGCACAGGATTTCAGGTCTCGGAGGAAATGGAGAGATGAGCTGGTCTGCACCCACCTGGAGAGTGCAGGTGACTCGCTCAGGGTCCTGTGACTGGATAATAGTGACAGCTGGCGTGGACCCACAGCTCTCTCCCCCAGGCAAGCCAACGTGCTCCTCCTGGACCCAAAACGTACCTTGGCCTGATTTGGATTGGGTGGCATTCTTCAGACATTTGTTCATGGGACGTGAAGACTCTGCTGAACACCAGCTCTCGGAGGCCATGATGGAGACCCAAAGGGGTGACTACCTGGCCCCCAGGGAGTTCCCAGTCCAGTGGGGAAATAGATGTGGGACAAACAATTGCCACAGAATGCCTTTGGTGCCCTTTCTAGAAGGCGAAGAAGGGGAGGAGGCGGGAGGTGGGGCGCAGGTCAGGAAGGTCAGGGAAGCTTCACAGAGGGACTGCTTCGGTCACAGCCAGAGAGGTGAGTTGCTGGTTAGCAGGCAGAGCCTGGGGAAGGGGGATTTCATGCTGAAGCACTGACTGTGCAGAGACTGCCTGGTCTTGCCTGAGACTGTGAGAAGGCATGAGCTGAGGCCCCTGAGCCTGGAGGCAGAGCCACGTGGAGAAACCCCAGAGGCAGCACGGAGGGGAAGGAAGCTGCGGGAACTTCCACCTCCACCTCCCTTGCCAGGGTGCGCCTGTCCTCACGGCCGACCCCACTGGCTCAACCTTCCTCTGGTTGCTTCGTCAGCTGAGAGGATGAAGTTTGCAGAAGGACATCCTCGAGTCAGTAAGAAGATGGACTGAACTACGAGAAAAGGAAAGGAGGACAAAGCCAGGTAAAATGAAAAGGTGAAAATAACACTAAAGGAAGTACCACCAAGTAGTAGGACTTTACGACCCAGATTTGCCGCTAGAAAGCTGCATAGGTTGTGGTGAGGTCCTCCTCCTACCCTTTCCCTCCCCTGTCTTTTGAATCTGGGTGATAAATCGCTACTTGGCTGGGAAAGTTCGGGGAGTCCTGGACAAAGGGCACCCAAAAGTGCCTCGCACATGGCAGGCGCTTCCTAAGTGGCTGTCATTGCTAAGCCTGGCTGCAGACAGTCACAGCTTCAAGAGTTGAAAGGGGATTCTCTGGAGACAAGGTTGTAAAATAAGCTTAAAGAATTCCAAAGAAACCCAATCATCAATGTAAGAGTTTAGGTCTTAGTCCAAAAGGGAATAAACCCAAATTTGAGTTTGGGTTTTCTTGTTTGTTCTTTGGTTATAAATGAAGCCATGAACATCCAGGTACAGCCAGTGGTCCTCAAGGTGAGGCCACTCCAGGACTTGCAGATTCCTGGGGGCTCTCGGTTCCAGGGAGACATGCAGGAGCAGAGTGGAAGGTAGGACCCTTGGCTTCCCCCTCCCCCCACGCTTTGAGATGAGGAATGGGGAGAACACAGGACCCTCAGCATGGGCCCTGCGAGCCACCAGCCTGCTCCTACCCACAGCCCAGAGGGGACAGTGCAGCCTGGGCTCCTGGGTTGAGCTTCAGCCTCCTCCAGCTAGTATCGGGACTCTGCTGCAGCCCCAGGGCAGAACACAAAGATCCCTGCTGAACTGACATGCGCATGGGGTGGGGGACAGACCCCCTTGAGTACCACCTTCCTCGGTACAGAGGTGATGAGCCCCTCTGAGTGACACTACACGTTCCCGCTGGGCCAGCCTGAGGGGGAAAGGGCTCCCCCAACACACTCACAGATGCCTCGCTCAGGCTGGGCTCCCTTGGCTCTGAAGCCCCGGGGCCAAGTCTGTGTCCACCTTCCCTAGTCCTAGACCCATTGTTTATGCCATCACTGGCCTTCCTTCCACACTATGGCTACACAGCTCTTCGTCTGTTCACTGTGGCCCCTTCCCCATTTCAGCAGGTGGCTGTGGTCTACTGGAAGGAAAGCGGACAGGCTGTTAGAAGGAATCTAGCTGATGCCCTGACAACCCCCAGCAAGTTCTACCCCCTCGGTAGCCCTCCATTTCCACTGACCGCCAAATAAAAGCCCTGGACGTCACCTTTGTTCTCTCCAATCCTCTGAGACAACAGACAGACCCTCTCCCACTCTCCTCTTCCTTCACTGAGACTCAGGATCAAAAGTGCTGACCCACATCTGGCGGAAAAAGCCCCTAGAGGGGTACAAGGTGGAGTGACCCACTGGCCTGGCCTGCGTGGGACTGGGAGGTTGGCTAGGATGTGGGACTTTTGGTGCCAAACTGGACGGTCCCAAGCAAGCCAGGAAGGTTGGTCACCCAAGTACAAAGGCGAGATTATTATCACTACCCTCTTGCACTTCCAGAGACGCAAAACACTGTTTCCTGGCTGGTTTTCAGACTAATACATCACCAGAAACTCCTTTAGGAGGAAGATGCCAAGAAGTAAAAAGGCTTTGCCTGTCCTGAAATGAACAGCCTTAGCTACTTCACCTAAAGGGGAAGCGTATAGCTGTAGACACAAGGTAGAAAAAGTCTGTGTGCACATATAAATCCCACATCCGGGGTGCTATTGACAGACAGAAATCTTCAAGAGATGAGAGAGACGAGGGTGGAGGTCTACCCAAGAAGCAACAGTTAAAGGAACTGAGGACTTGAGCCTTGAGAGGAGAAGCATTGGGTGAGCTGACATTGACCTTATAACCCTAACCCTAACCCCATCCCCAAACTTAACCCCAAGCCTAACTTGATGGTGTCTAGCCTGCAGAGTTGGACGGGGAAAGGGAGCAGACAATCCCTCTGGTACCCAGATAGGCACCTGGACGATGGGGCAGAGCTGATACAGAGAGGTAATTAAAATCAGCTGGACCTACCTGATCAGTGCTGCAGCCACTGGCTGTCTGGGACCATTGGCCACCACATTTGAAGTATGGCTTGCGCACCTGAGACGTGCTGTGGGAGTCAAACACACATGGGATCTGGAAGCCTAGTGTGGACAAGAGAGCGTGAAACACCTCGTTAACAGGTTTGTTTGTTTGTTTGTTTTAACATGGATTATATATTGGAGCAATTATATTTTGGATATGACAGGTTAAAATATTTTTTTCCTTTTCCTCATTCTTATGAGGAATGAGGTCTCTGTCATGGGCGGTGTTTAAGCAGACGAATGCCAGAAGACCTGTGATTTCAGCACAGGGTGGGGTTGGGACTGGACTGTACCCTGAGCCACATGGCGCAACTGACCTTCCCCAGGCCTTCTCTCCAATCATCCAGTCTGCCTTCCCTTTGTCCCCCGAAGAGAAGAAAGGGCACTGACATGCAGTGAATGTGTACCCAATGCTTTTATTAGGAACCACTCATACCCCCATTTAACAGGTGAGAAGACTGAGATCAAGGCTGGCCTAGCGTGGCATAGCTGGCAAACAGCAGTACCAGGATGAGCAGGAAGGTTTGCCCAAGTCCAGAGCTTTCCCTTAAGGTCCTGGCATCATAGAGATTCATTCACTCAAGAAATCACACCACTAAGACATAATATGGGGCTTCCCTGGTGGCGCAGTGGTTGAGAGTCCGCCTGCCGATGCAGGGGACGCGGGATCGTGCCCCGGTCTGGGAGGATCCCACATGCCGCGGAGCGGCTGGGCCCGTGAGCCATGGCCGCTGAGCCTGTGCGTCCAGAGCCTGTGCTCTGCAACAGGAGAGGCCACAGCAGTGAGAGGCCCGCGTACCGCAAAAAAAAAAAAAAAAAAGACATAATATGTATAATTGAATCACATTGCTGTACACCTGAAACTAACCCAACGTTGTAAATCAACTATGCTTCAATAAAAAATAAATTTAAAAAAAGAATACAAAAAATCAAATAGAAATAATTAAAAACAACACAAAAATGGGAAAAAAAAGATTCAATGGAATTAATCGTTTTTACTGCTTCATCAAGGGTACTCACAAATGATGCTTGTTTTTTCCTGCCAGGGTGTGCCCGTAAAGAACACATTGACTGCTGGTCCACGTGGTGTCCCCACCCTGATTCATGCTAAGGCAGCTGCAGTCTTACCCACATCCCTTTTGCACCCTCAGTGCAAATGTCTACATGATACACACGACAAATAGCATCTTGGTTTCATTATGGAAACAGTTTTGACCCAGCAGACTCCCGACGGGGTCTCAGGCAGGCTCCTGGGGCCCGTGGACCACACTTGGAGAATCTCTGTGTGACCCCAAAGATGTAATGTCTCTGATGTTTGTCCCTGATGTCCGTCCATGTCCTCCTCTGCCCAGGACGGCCCCTGTCCGCCTGCCGTCCCACCACCATCTCCCCTGCTTCCTCCCGGCCAGGGCTCCCTGCCGTACCTTGGATGGCCCCCATGCTCCATTGGCCACCCATCTGGCCCTGCTCCAGATTCTGGTTCCTTCTTGTCAAAATGTGCCTGCCCATGGCCCACTGGCTATAATGGTCCCTCTTGCCGACCAGCTTAAGCTTCCAGAGCTGTAGGGTTTGGGCTTCAGCTCCTCCACGGTAAGTGACACGCTTTGCCTCTCTGAGCGCAGTTTCCTCAGGCATAAGATGAGGATGAAGGAGGCACTGCCCCTGAGAGTCCGGCTAGGAATAAATGAGGTAACCCACGGAAAGCACATAGCACACGGGAAGGGCTGCATAAATGTTCTCTGGCTTCTGTATCAATCACTGCTCTCAGGGTCTTGCAGGGGGGGTCAAGGAAGGAGCTGCAGCCCACAGAGCCACTGAGCTCCACAATTCCTCTTGCACCTCTGACAACCTCAAGACATGGCTACCTGCTCATCCAAGTTCCCTGGGCCTTGGGAGTTTATGAGGCCCTGGGAGGGAAGAGAAGGGACAGCAAACCTCTCTTTCTCGCACTGTCTGTAAGCAAGGACGGGGACGGGTGGAGGCATGTCTGAGCATCCGCTTCAGGACAGGCAATCAATCCTCCAGGCAACTCCATAAGGCAGCTCTGGGCCTTCTAGAGCTTCCCTGCATGGCCGTCCTTCGGACCCATCAGAGAGTTAGAAAATCTTCAGCAGCCTCACAGAGAGACTGTCGTTATTAAACACAGGTGTCTCCGTCAGGCCGCGGTCCCTCGCGGTTTGCGCTTCTGGTGTGATCTCGCAGCGGGAGTGTCTGCCCACATGGTCGCCAGACCCGCATCCCCTCGTTGGCTGGCTCTGACCGTGATGGAGGCCCAGGGTGTGGGTGACTTGTCACTCCCCCCAACCTCCACTTTGGTTCCAAGACACTGTGTTTTGTGCACGTCATTAATTCCTGGCAAAAACCTCTCAAATTAAAAAAAAGAAAGACACGCTCCGAAATCCACTCTCGGCCCGTCAGTGTAGAGCAATCTAGAGACCAGGGCTCCTCGTCAGCACAGAGGCAGAGTCCCAAGTGGCCGAAGAGGTGGTTAGTTCATGCAAACGTGACCTCACCTCGGGTCTGGTTTGGGGTACTGGTCCCTGCTGGAAGGGCTGTGACCTTCCAGGGAGAGGGCGGTGATGACATCTTCAACTCCTTCCTCGTTGCCGGGCTTGGGGGAGCGTTTGAGGGGCAGAAGTGAAGGCAGTGGAGGAGGTTTTGCACAGGAAGACCAAAAGCAACTGGTCTTCGGACTGGTGGCCTAACACCTGTCTATGGAGCCCTGAGCGCTTCATGAGGCTTATCTCACTTGCATGTACCAGCAGCCCCGGGAGGGAGGTGCTGTAATTACGTCCCTTTGAAGGGGGCCCACTCATGCTGGCTTTTTTCCCCATGACATGAGCAGCACTGGTCCTCTCAGCACTGGACCCATCGCTGGGCCTCTCTGGGTCCCCGGCACCCCGCTCAGACATTCGGTTTCTGTGAGACGGAATATGTATGCACCCTAAACTTCCCCTCATTCCGTTTCATCACAGTATGTGCCGGGGAATGTATTAGCAAATCTTTCGGGGTTGGGGGGACTCCTTCTGTGTCCAGAAAGGGGATGGAGGGAGGGGCAGGGAACTGACATTTGGGAAGTTCTGCTCTGTGCTAAGATGTCCAGCCAAGGGCTTTTATGCTTGAGCATTTAATATTTAAATGTAATCATCACAGCAGTCCTCCAAGGGGATTTCTATTATCCCTAGTTTATAGGTGAAAAAGCTGAGTCTCCCAGAAACCCAATGACGTGGCCAAGGTCACACAGGAGTAGGTGGCAGAGCCGGGATCTGAGCCCAGCTTGCTGACCCGGGGAAGGAGGACACGCCCTCAGTCTCCCCACAGTGTCACCTCGGCCTTGGAGGGTCAACAGGGCGAGGCCTCATCGCAGACCGGGGTCCTCAAAGGCAGAGTCTGCACCTTTTCCGCCTGCGTGTCTCCTGCGTCCCCCCTTCTGCCCTGCATACAGTCGGCACTTAACACACTCGGACTAAGTGGTTGAATTCACGAAAAGGCAAATCACGATGGGGCATGAACTGTGTGTCGCTACAAGAAAGGCTGGTCTCACTCTCTTCACCGGAGTCACCCACAAAATGGGAAGAGTTCCCTCGGGGATGAAATGCTTTGTAACAGCAGCTAAGGGCAGGGGGCGGGTGTGGTGTGTTTGGGGCCCTCGCCATAGTCAGGGACTAAAAACCACCACTGGGGAAATAGCTGTTTTCAGATCAGCAGGAGATTGAAATAGAAGCCTCAATATTAAAAATGCTTTTCCTTAACACCGAACCAAGAGACACGTTTCTGGTGGAGCCTGGAATTTCTTAGCACTTATGTCTCTGCTTCTCATTTCCAGTCTGGTGTTCAAAGGGGAACTGGAAGCCGTTAAATATCCAGGTATCAAGGGAAATGCTCGCAAGACTTAGATTCAGTTTGGGTTTGTTAATGAATATTTTTCTTCTTTTTTTTAACATCTCCAGTCTTTCTCCACTTCTTGAGACCTCAGACTCACCAGACTGGCTTTTTTTAGCTAAAGGGGTCTGTAGAGACCACTTGGTTAATGCTCTCATTTTATGGAATGGCTCTCTGGAAGGCCAGATAGGGAGGTGATTGGCCCAAGGTCACTCAGCCAATCAGGAGTGAGCTGGGAGCAAAACATTTGACTCTGCACCCCTTGTAGAGGGGCTCTGTCCTCTACATATTTGAACGATATGCTCTTTTCCAATTCCTTTTCTTTTTCTCAGGCTGGCCTCCACGTGACATTAAGTTCTACCTGAAGTTTTGGCCTGAGATACAGCAGTGGTTTGGGCTCCTCAGCCTTCATTTTTGGAGAATCATCTCTCCCCCTTTCTACAAAAATCAATGTGGTTCCTGTGGGGCTGGCCCAGTAGAACAAATGTAACCAGAGTGATCCACTGTGATGGGCTCAGGTCTGGACCAATCAGAGTCTTCCCTGGGACTCTGGCGGAACTTCAAGGCAAGACAACTATCTTCTCTAGCTTTGAGACAATCAGGACAACACAGGCCTGGAGCTACCACGAGCCATCTCTCTGCCACATGACAAGAGCCTCCTGGAGAATGAAAACAAACAGAGTTGAGAGATGTGGGGGAGGGGAACCTCACTGACATCAGTTGAACTTCTGGGTCCATCCATACCAGAAGAGACCACCCCCTTGGAACTTTCCAGAAACATAAGCCCATACATCTCCTTTTGAGTTGGATTGTGATCATTTTCAAATGAAAGAGTCTCGACTCATACACAGAACTTGGAGAAAACCTGTTCTGAAGGCTGATACATAGAAAGGGCGATTCAGGGTCCCCCTGAGACATCAGGGGCCTCCCCCTGCAACCTCACTAACAAGAGGTATATGAAAGTGAATACAAATTTTTGTTCAAATTTTGCCCATGTGTAAAGATTTACTAGCAGGCAGGGACAAAAGCTGTCCTAGACCTGTTCAGTGACTCCTTGGAGGTCTAGCCTTCAGTTCTTTTAGGGGCACCTACAGCAGACATGCCCATACTCTAGCTGCAAGATTCAGCAAAACTTCTCAACAGAGACAGGTAACCAGTACTCCTATAAGCACCCAAACAGAGGGCTGATTTAGAGTCCTAAGTCCAGGGCATTATGACAAAGGCTAGAGGACACTGGCCTCTAGACTCTTAAAGACTGTTTATGCATGAGCGGGAAGGCCTGTACAACACCCCAGGCCAGCTGTGCCTTTGAACAGCAATCATTCACCCACGGAAAATCATTTCTAACATACGTCATTAACAAGTCTCTGTTTTTGTTTTTTTTTTTTGCGGTACGCGGGCCTCTCACTGCTGTGGCCTCTCCCGTTGCAGAGCACAGGCTCTGGACGCGCAGGCTCAGCGGCCATGGATCACAGGCCCAGCCGCTCCGCGGCATGTGGGATCTTCCCGGACCGGGGCATGAACCCACCTCTCCTGCATCAGCAGGCGGACTCACAACCACTGCGCCACCAGGGAAGCCCTAAGTCTCTGGTTTTAATTGTAGATACGGAGTGAAGTAAGTCAGAAAGAGAAAAATATCATATACTAACGCATATATGTGGAATCTAGAAAAATGGTACTGATGAACCTATTTGCATAGCAGAAATAGAGACACAGATGTAGAGAACAAACGTATGGGCACCAAGTGGGGAGAGGAGGGATTGGGATGAATTGGGAGATTGGGATTGACATACATACACTACTATGAATAAAATAGATAACTAATGAGAACCTACCGTATAGCACAGGGAAATCTACTCAATGCTCTGTGGTGACCTAAATGGGAAGGAAATCCAAAAAAGAGGGGATATATGTACACATATAGCTGATTCACTTTGCTGTACAGCAGAAACTGACACAGCATTGTAAAGACACTATACTCCAATAAAAGTTAAAAAAAAAAAAACAAAGATGGCTGAAGCATTTCTAGCAGCTTCCAGAATAGGTCAATTTTTTTTAAGTAAACTTTTTATTTTGGAATATGTTTAAATTTATAGAGAAGTTGCAAAGGTAATACAGAGAGTGCCCGTATACCCCTCACCCATTTTCCCCGATGTCTCACATTACCAAGGAATATTTGTCAGAACTAAGAAACTAACATTGGTACGTTACTATTAAGTAAACTCTAGACTTTATTCAGCTTTCCCTAGTCTTTCCACTAATGTCCTTCTTCCTTTCCAGGAACCCATCCAGGAAACCACATTACATTTAGCTGTCATGTCTCCTTAGCTTCCTCTGGTCTGTGATAGTTTCTCAGACTTCCCTTGTTCTTTATGACCTTGACAGTTTGGAGCAGTACTGGTTAGGTATTTTGTAGAATGTCCCTCAGTTTGGGTTTGTCTGATGATTTTTTCATGGTTTACTGGGGCGATTAGTTTTGGGGACCATAGAAGTAAAGTGCCCTTTTCATCACATCATGTAACTGGTTCAGGCTATTAACACAGCTTATCACTGATGAAGCTGATCTCCATCTCTTGGGTAAGGTCTTGTTTGCCAGACTTCTCCACTGTAAAGTTGCTTTTCTTTCCCCTTCCCATAACTCTGTACTCTGAAAGCAAGGCAATAAGTCGAGCCTACACTCAAGGGAGAGGGGTTAAATCCCATTTCCTGGAAGAAAGAGCTTATCCCCCCTCCCTGAGTGTGGATTGGATTTATTGCCTTCCTATCATCAGTGAATTCTTCTGTAAGAAAGATTTATCTTCTTTCCCCCTACTTATTAAATCACTTATTTACATCAGTTTAGACTCATGAATATTTATTTTATACTTTGGGCTATAATCCAATAGCATATCCTTTTTTTTTCTTTTTTTCTTTTTCTTTTTTTTTTTTTTTTTGACCACACCACCGTCTTGTGGGATCTTAGTTACCCGACCAGGGATTGAACTCAGAAGTGACAGCACGGAGTCCCAACAATTGGACCACCAGGGAATTCCCTCCAATAGCATATTCTTAATTTCATTGCTCAAATTGTTCCAGCTTTGGCCACCGGGAATTCTTTGGGATTGGCTCCAGGACGTGACATTCTGGTGAGTAACTTCTTTTTTATTTTTATAAATTTTTTATTTTATTTTATTTATTTTTGGCTGTGTTGGGTCTTTGCTGGGGCGCGCGGGCTTTCTCTAGTTGCGGCGAGCGGGGGCTACTCCTTGTTGCGGTGTGGGGGCTTCTCATTGCGTTGGCTTCTCTTCTTGCGGAGCATTGGCTCTAGACGCGCACGCTCAGTAGTTGTGGCTCGCGGGCTCTAGGGCATGGGCTCTAGGGCGCAGGCTCAGTAGTTGTGGCACACGGGCTTAGTTGCTCCGCGGTATGTGGGATCTTCCCCGACCAACTGAGTAAAGTATACTTCTGACATTAATAAGTGTCCTCTAGAGCAGGGGTCCACAACCCCGGGGCTGCAGACCACTACCAGCCCGCGGCCCGTTAGGAACCAGGCCACACAGCAGGAGGGGAGCAGCAGGCAAGCGAGCAAGGCTTCACCTGCCGCCCCCATCACTCACATAATCACCCGAACCATCCCCAGCCCCGCTGCCCCCGTCGAAAAATGGTTTTCTGTGAGACTGGTCCCTGGTGCCACAAAGTTTGGGGACGCTGCTCTAGAGTGTAGATTAAGACTGACCTAATAAAATGGCAATCAAGCTGTTTGTACTTTGTATCTTTTTTTTTTCATTTAACTTTTCCATTAATGTCTGTATAATGTTGCACTGAGTGGTAAACTATAGCTTATGTAACTCTTGTGTTTTGCTATTATATGTAACACTGAATGGACGTTTTTGTGTGTTTTTACATTTATATTTATTTTCTCATGAAAATGATTAAAGCTCAATTCACGTGGCTGAGTCATTTTCGAAGGGAGTTTTAGACTGCCCCCGACACTGTTTGTGAGTTACTAAAACTATTATTATAAAGCAGATTAAGCAAAAATGCAATAAAAGAAGCAATAGAATGCATACTCACTAACACATGCAAATATTTAACCAACCCACACATTTGTACGAGGCTGGCTATACATACGTACACTATAGCAAGAACACGGAGGTTGACCAGACGATCTTTTAGATTTTCTACGTCTCTTCTAATTCTGATCTGTTATGATTCTACACATGGTGTATAATTATTAACATTTATTATATAAACATTTTTGTGCTTCTTAGGAGAAACAAATTCCACCATTGCTTTGGGAAGGGTAACATAATCATTGCACCATCCCCATCACATAGCACAAGATCCCCACCTTCCAGGCATCATGCTTAGTGCTTCATATCCCTGCACTCATTAATCCTGCCCACCACCAGAGGTAAGACCTACTGGTATTCTCATTTGGCAGAGGTGGAAGCTTGAAAGTTTGCCCCAATCACACCTCTGTTACACCTACAGCAGTGCAACTTATGGCTGGTTGATTTGTGGATCTTCCCATTTCTGTGAACTTCTTTTTTTTTAATAAATTTATTTATTTACTTATTTATTTATTTTTGGCTACATTGGGTCTTCCTTGCTGCGCATGGGCTTTTCTTTAGTTGCGGCGAACGGGGGCTACTCTTTGTTGCAGTGCACTGGCTTCTCATTGCGGTGGCTTCTCTTGTTGCAGAGCATGGACTCTAGGCATGCGGGCTTCAGTAGTTGTGGCACACAGGCTCAGTAGTTGTGGCTCACGGGCTTAGTTACTCCATGGCATGTGGGATCTTCCTGGAGCAGGGCTCGAACGCGTGTCTCCTGCATTGGCAGGCGGATTCTTAACCACTGTGCCACCAGGGAAGCCCTCTGTGAACTTCTTGAGAGTGGGGTCTGTGTGAGGTCTTCCTCTTTTCTTTCTCCCCAGTGCCCAGCACAGGCCCTGGCATATAGTAGATGCTCACTCAATACATAACAACCGAGCCACTGAGGCAATAAAGGAGAAGGCAGAGATCAGGATATAAGTACCCAAGTTATTAACAAAAAATCCAAAGTTAAAAAACAAGCCTTACAGAAAGTGTGCCATAAAGAAAAAGAAGTTGTTGTCCTTGGGATCCAAATCCCAGTCATACCCTGACTCTGTCTGGCCTCTCTGAACCTCAGTTTCCTCCTTTGTAAAATTGCTATGATCTCTCCTACCTTAGGGGAGCTGTGAGAATGAGAGACAATTGACAGAAAATGCCTGGTTCAGTGCCCCCCACAATATAGATGCCCAATGAATTGCAGCCATAATGATACTATTTATTAGGCAAGTGATCTGGACAATCCTCTTTGCTCTGGATTTCTGTAAAATGGGGACAATAAAGCATTCTCAGAAGGCTATAGAAAGGGTTAAATGAGGACATGCAGATGGACCCCTAAGATGGTTCTGGACCTCGGCAAGGGCTCCACCAGGGGTCACGAAATTCACCTGTAAAGATATGTAAGATACTTAATGTGACTATTAATCTCTTCTTTAAAAAGAGAACCGCCAAAACTGTCAATAAGAAGTCACATCAAATTGGATCTTTGGTGCCAAAAACAACAGCTGAAAGTTTCAGTTTAGCAGCATGCGGTCAGACTCTGGCCAGAGTAGACACAGCCACAGACCCTAAGCCGTGCCAGTGCCTGGCCCTCAGAATTGGCCTAGGTTCCTTCTCTTCTGAGACTTGGGACAGAAATGCCCATCTTCTCTTCCCACCTCTGCTTCTGCTTCCTCTGCTCTCCGCCTGCATCTTGGGCAAGGTGGAACCTCTCTCTAGTTTGGCACAGTCCTGAGAGCACAGGCTTAGGGGATTCAGACAGATCTGGGTATTATTCCAGGATCTGCCACTGCTGTGTGGCCTTGGGCAAGTTACAAACCTCTCTGTGCTTCTGTTTTCTTATAAAAGAGAAAAATGCTCTCTATCTGATACTTGATATGAGGATTAAATAGTAAGTGTGTAGAAAGCCCATACTTAGCCCAGTGCGTGGCACAGAAGAAACAATCAATGCATGGCGGCTGTGACTCTATTTACACAGGGATGCTTGGGGACAAGGCTGGTGATAGGCAAAGTCCTGCATAGTAGGTGCTCACTAGATGTTTTTTTGAATGAACACATGGATGTATGAACACCGCGTGTATGAATGAATGAATGATGTTGAAGCCCCTTTCCTCCTGAGGGCCTCTCTTCCCCTTCCCCTGTCCTTGGCCCATTGGTCTGCAGAAGGCTGCCCACCTTTCCGTCTGGGCTGCCTGCGCCTTTGGGGGGCCTGCTGGCTTGACGACTGCACTCCTCAGCCCCTTCTGAGCTCTCCTGGCCCCCATCAGCTTGGCTGTGGTGATTGGTGGTTGGAAGCTGAGTGGTGAGCCCCTCTCCCTTTGTCACCCAGACCTGGCTAGCCTTGCACTCAGAGGACCGCAACACGATCCCTCCCCACCCCACTCCCGAGCCCCCTGCTCCCGGGGCATATTTCAGAGCTGAAATGAAAGGTGAGAGGTGGGTTTGGCGCGCTCTGGATAACCCTGGGAGGGACCGCGAAATACTATAAACAGCATCACGTCAACTCGAGATTTAGCATCAGATCCCGACTTGAGCGCGAGGAAACGGGGCTGTGACAGGGAGACGCTTCCTCCCAGACGAATGTCCAGAGGTGTCTGGAGAAGGGTGGTGATGACAGGCAGAAGGCTTAGTGGGGTAGGAAGTGGCGGCTTATGTGCTGCAGGTTTCTCCAAGTGCTGCTGAGCGGGAGCCGGTGGGGAGGGGCTGCGGTGGGCCGAGGAGAACTGTGCCCTTGTCCTGTTTGCGGTCAGCACGGCTTGGGGCCACCGGTCACCGGACCAGGCAGAGCAGGGGTGTCCCCCAGGAGCTCCCAGGGCCCACAGGGGATCTCAGCATCCCTCCCAGAAAGACCCCCACTGTGTTTAAATATTCCGTAAGCTGGAAAAACTGCCCCCCACCCCGATCCCCACACCATATCAGACCCTCCAGGAAAGTCCTTGCTCTGGTGATTTCAGAAACCTTTGGGAAAGGTTCTATGGCATGGAGTCGAACCTTTCTGGAAACATTTGTCTTGCAGCAATGGGTCTAAGATGAATGAGACCTACTTCCCTAGGGAGAGGTGCCAGATGAAAAAGGGAGAAATCTTGGTGACTTCCCTGCTGGGAAGAGCCCGCGCCCGGCCTGGGCTGCCAGCGTAGACAGCTGCCCTCGGCAGGTCCGCACAAAACAGCGGATCCAGGCTTGTTCGGAGCAGACACCACCCAGCAGCTCAGGGTGTGGACCCAGGCGGACAGTCCGGACTCCATCATTCATCAGAGGGGGGCAAATCCTTAACCTCTCCAAACCCCAACTTCCCCAACGGGGACCATTTTATGGAATGAATTGTCCAGCTCTTGAGACCCATTTTCCCCAGAAGGCAATGCACCCCAGAATATTGCGGTCAACACGACAGCCTTCAGGCCAAGCCCTATGCCATCAAATAATGAACTGGCTGAACAGCACCAGCGGGTTATACCCTTCCACATTCTTTTCTGTATTCTGTCTTTTGCATGAATAAAACAATACGTTTCCAATCATTTTCTTTTTTCCTGTTGAGAATCACATTTCTGTTAAGTACCATCACGTTTCGAATGAATCCAATCATTTTCAATGCAAGTGTTTTACATTTCAATTACTTTTTTCAAAAACTGAATCAGAACTGTTTTACCCACGGCATCTTACGGACAAGGAAGATGACAGGTTGTTGGGGGATCTGATGAAATGACACTGGGATAGAGCATTGCATGTTTGTTTATCTCACAGGCTGATTGAGGACACACGCTAGGGCCCGGGGACGCTCAGATGTTATCCCTGCCATCCAGACGTCATGGTGTTAGAGGAAGACGGGGTTCCAAGAGAGGACAGATCTCTCTGGGCTAAAACTGCTTTGATGGAGGCGGGGACCTGAGCCGTAGGAATACATATCTCTGTCTACCAGAGTCCTCAGGGGAGCCTCCAGGATAAGTGACATCAGGGTTGAGCCCTGAGGATAAGTGGATTTGGGTGGGGGACATTACGTGCAGAGCAAAGAGCAGATGTAGAAGCTGAAAGCTGTCCAGGAGTCGCGTTTCAGGCTGTGAAGCGTTTCATAGTACAAACGGCAATAATACCAGCACACGTGAACTGCTTGCCTTCCGTGCGTCTGACACTGTGCTAACCTCTCTACACTACCAGCTCATTTGATCCTCACGGTAACCCGTGATGGACAGTCTCCTGTCGGCCCCATTTTACAGATGAGGAGACCAAGGGAGGGTTTGCCAAGCTCGGAGGGCTAGTAAGTCCCAAGCAATCTGACTTGGCACCTATCATGTCCTTTTTGTTGTCATTGTGCTGTTTGGGGAAGAAAGGGAGGGTCTTGTCAATTTGCTCTCATTTAACAGAGCCGGTAACCCTTGGAGGTAGGTGTACTGATGTCCCACTCCACAGGCAAGGGGTCAATGGCTTAGAGCGGAGGGTTACATGGCCCAAGGCCACATAGCTTCCGGGGGCTGGGAAGGAGTGGGGAACAGGTCCTACTGCACGGCCTCTGCTCTTCCGTTCGAGAGCTGCCTCTGAGCACAAAATTCTTTAGACCCTCAGAATTAGCAGCCCAACACCCTCCTTGGCACACTTCGTCTGTTTTTTTTTCTGTTGTTTTTTGTTTGTTTGTTTGTTTTTTAGCAGAAAGGAAATTACTCCAAGTCGAAGGCTAGTCCCAGCTTTCCTGTCTTGTCCCTTCAGGAGAGTGAGGCTGGGCTTCCCACCTTGGGCTCTGCTCTCATCACTCCACAGGCCCCCAAAGTCCACTCCTGTCCCTGGTCATCTGGTGTCCCTTCCCTCCTTCAGCCCCATGTTGCAGTTGGCCCATCTTCAAGGCCCTGCCGATAAGCCACCTCCTTCAGGAATCCTTCCCTCAGCCAGGTGAACTTGACCTACCCTTCCATTATCACCCCATTGCACTTCCGGCTTGGTCCTGGGGTCACTGGAGGGGGTCCTTGGAAGGACCCCAGCTCGCCAGCCATTCCTGCGCTCAGTCACTGGACCTCTTGAGCCTCAGATCCTTATCTAATAAGGGGGTGAGGGACACCGACAGGACCAGCCCCTCAGGGCTGTGTGAAGATTAAACAAGGCAAGTACTGTGCATGGCGCAGCTGGTGCTCGATAGCTGTGAGCTGCTACTACCCTAGACCCAGGGAGTAAGTGAACACATGTTCTGTGGCCGAGTCTTAGGCGTCCGCAGGCATCTCAAACCCCAGAAGCACAAAACACTTCTTGGGACTTCCCTGGTGGCACAGTGGTTAAGAATCCGCCTGCCAATGCAAGGCACAAGGGTTCGAGCCCTGGTCCGGGAAGATCCCACGTGCTGCGGAGCAACTAAGCCCGTGCGCCACAACTACTGAGCCTGCGCTCTAGAGCCCCTGAGCCACAGCTACTGAGCCCACGAGTCACAACTACTGAAGCCTACGCACCTAGAGCCCGTGCTCTGCAACAAGAGAAGCCACCGCGATGAGAAGCCCGTGCACTGCTGCGAGGAGTAACCCCGCTCGCTGCAACCAGAGAAAGCCCGCGTGCAGCAATGAAAACACGACATGGCCAAAAACAAATAAATAAAAGAAAAGAAAAAAGAGAAAGAAAACACGTCTTGTTTCTCTGACTCCCCTGTGACACGTGCATTGTGGGAAAAAAAAACCCAGCCTCTGGAGCCAGGCCAGGGTTTGAATCCCAGCTCTTCTGTCATCTTGCTGTGTAAATTTGGGAGAGTTACTTAACTTCTCTGAGCTTCAGTTTCTTCAGCTGGAAAACTAGGATATTTATACCCACTTTGTGGGTTGTTATGAGAAAGAAAAAAAGATTCATTCATTCATTCATCGATCAGAATATCCTTTGAGCTCCTGATCTGTGCCACACCCTGCACTCGGGGCTGGGAATGCAATGGCGAACACGATGCAAGGCCTGGCCTGGCAGGGCTCACGGCCTGCCCACCAGGCTTCACAATTTCTGCACCAAGAGAAGTGCTTGGACCCCCTCCGACTTCATTTTCCAGCTTCATTTGCAGGAACAGTCAGGATCTGAAGCCAGAATCCACTGGGTTCGTGGGAGACAGAAGTTTCCTTCTGCAGCCAGCAGGCAGGGAACAGCTTCTTCTTCACAGAGCTGGTGTGTCTCCCGAGGTTACATACACCTGCTGGTGTTGGGGGTCCAAGAAAAAGGAGTAGGGGCAGGAAGAGAGGTTTTCCAATCATCTGGGTTTGGGCAGAACCCAGAACACACTTTGCCAAGCCATCCCTCTCCATCTTGGAACAAGTGGGTGCTCCTGGGGAGATCTTAATTCATCTGATTAGTTTCACTGACACCAAATTCATCCAAACATTGCACGGAAGCAGCGGAGGCCTGGGCAGCTTCTGCCCTCCAGAAGCCATCGGAGTCCCCAAGGGTCCCTCGGGCTCAGACAGAGCATGTGAGGATGCTCCTCGGGGCTGCTCTGGTCCCCCAGGCCCCACGGAGCATTCCTTTCCCCTCCGTCCCATAAAGTCTCTCCTGAACACGGTCCCTGCCTCTTCTAACCCTGACGCCTCTCTCCTCAGGGCTCAGACAGAGCTCCAGCAGCCAGGAAGTGGACGTCCTCGCCCTGGTCCTCCAGGGATCATGCCTCTGCACACATGTGCATATCCGTGCACACTGCATGCAGGGAAGGCCCCATCGACTGCCTCTTCCCAACAGATCACCAGCTCTATGAAGGTTGAGAATCTGTCTGTCGTGGTTGCTATGGTACCCCTGTGCCAGCAGTAGAATCCAGCACATAGGATAGAGGCTTCATAAATATGGCAGGAACAAATGAGCGAATGATAAGCTTTGCTGAAGCACCTCTGAGGGCGGGGAAGAAACTGGCTCTCCTCTACTGAGCACCTCCTGCGTGTCAGCACAGCGCCTGATACTGCATGCTGTCTCTTTCTCCAACCGCACTGTGACCGGGGGTCACCGTGCCCATTTTGCAGGGAAGGAAACCGGCTCAGAGAGGCTACGTAACTTGCCCAGTGAATGACACACAGCTGGAATAGATGAGAGCAAGGGTGCGTGTGCCAGCCTGTCAGACCCCAAAGGCACATTCCTCCAGGCCACCCTGCCCCTCCCAAGCCTCAGCCAGGCTACCTTGCTGACTCGCCATCAGCCTGAAAGCCCCTGAGAGGGGGCCTCGCTGGAACGCTGAGGACAGGACAGCTGTGCGATGCTAAGGTATGAACCCCACACCGCAGTAGCCTGACGCACTCGTGCAGCCGTGGCTTATCTTTAGCTCACATCACAGTCTGTGTGGGTTGGGCGGCTCTCCCAGTGGCTTTTCTCAAAAGGGGACTTAGCGTATGGTTTCCGAGTTTGCAGTAGAAGGGGACAAGAGGGCTGGGGGCCATGCAAGAGGCTTCTGAGGCCAGGCCAAAAAGGGAGACATTTCCACCAGGTTCCCTTCACTCCTGTCCCTGCTGCACCTAGCTGCAAGAGAGGCAGGTACAGTCTTCCTGAGCTCAGGGGAGAACCAGTGCTGAGCCCAAAACCTGGGTTTCCACTCCCCTGCCCTCAGGTGGCCCTGCCTCTCCCCCAGAAGACCCTCCTTGACCCTCAGAGCCCGAGGGACAAGACAAGACCCTGAACCCTGAGAATATGTACAGAGTTTCTCCCCCAGGGCTCTAAAGCTGAGGCTAAGGGCTCCACAGGGTACCAGGTGACACTCAAGACACTGGCCTGAAGCTGGATGATCCCCAGCCTGGGGCATCTCAGGAGGCTCCTTCCAGCCCAGGGGAGGCCCTCACCACATTTGGCCCTGAGCCCTGCCCCGTTCCTGTCCCAGCCCAGCCAGGGGCCCCATCACGGCATCCCAGCGCTCCAAGCCCAGCTCCTCTACACATAGCCCTCCACCTGGGCCCTGGGGCTTGGCTAGAGGCAGCCCCAGAGGCTCCCAGGAGCCTGTACTATCTCTGCTCTGGCTCCAGAAGCAGGATGTCCAGCCGGAGCTGACAGAGACAGGGGTACACCCATCACTCAGCAGAACCCTGGGTCCCGGCTCACTGGGGCCCAACTTCAGGATTAACCTCAGAGCCAACAAGGTCTGGAAGGGCTCCAGGCTGGATGCCAAGGCCAAGGAATAGTATCCACAACCCTGCTGGGGGGAGAGGTGTGAAAGCTGTGAGCTCTCTTGGAAGTATGGGGTCCAAGGGGCCTGGAGCCCCACAGACACATGGGGAGTAGAAAGACCCTGAGAAACCCCTTTGCCCCTTCCTTACCAGCCACCCCATGAAGCTGGGATCTTTCAGCTGCTGCCACATCTTGGGGAGATTCCCACTAGTCTGAGGCTAGTGTCACCTCCCTGTGACCAGTCCAAGGACAGTCTGTACCTTTACAGGGAGAGCAGCCCATCCCTGGAATGGTATCTCTAGAAGGAAGGAGGGGTCCTAGACCATGGATGGGGGTCTCAGCAACTCTTCAGGAGACCTGTCTTCACCAGTCCTCAGGTACCACTGCTAAACTTTGCCCTGGACCAGGACCTGGGAAGATGTCCTCTATAGTAGCATTTCCCAAAGCAGGTTCCTTGGAACACTAGCACCTTGATGATCTACCCCAAAGTGGTTTCCTAGTCAAGTAAGTTTGGGAACTGCTGCCGACTGTATGCAACCACCCTTTCCCTCAGTCCACCTCAGAGAGTCACAGTGAACCTTGGCCTATAAAGGCTCTGACAAGTCCTGCAGCAGAAACCTGTTTTAATTTACTTAGCTTGGCACCTCCGAGACTATGACCACAGAACCCTTTTTGTACTCATTACCTGGTGGCAGCTCTATAGAAAACACTGGAAATCTGTCCTAGACCATCCTCGACCCAGCTTCAGAGATGAATCACACTTGGTCCCTGATCTGGATTGCTCCTCTCCTGAGGGGTAGCAAAGGCAGGGAGCCCGCAAATGCAACAGGTGTGAACAGTGCTTGGCCCACCAATGCCATTCAACAAAAATTCATCCCCCTATCTGCTTTATTTCGACTATAACATTATCTTTACCTGAGACATTATATATGTGTTTGTTTACATATTTATTCTCCGTTCCCCTCTCCTCTTACTCAAATGAAACCTCCGTAGGGGAAAAGGTTTTATCTGCTGTGTTTACTGCTTTATCCCCACAAATCCTCCCAGGTCTAGGACAGTGTTTGGCATGTACTGGGGGCTTAATTAATTTTGGTAGAATGACTGTATTAATTTCACTAATCGGGAAAACAAAGCACAAGGAGAGGACATACGTTACACATTGTTGCGTGGCTATTACTTGGTGGGGTTGAGATTTAAAGCCAAGAGTCCGACATCAGAGCTCACACACTGACCACCCTGCTCCCTCCAGCACCAGGCTCCTCTGAGCGAGTGAAAGACTGATGCAAAGCCATTCGTTTTCTTAAGTTGACAACCCGAAGCCAGCCCCTATGCTCCTTTGCACTTGACCTCTACAGCAACCATCTCCACACCTGTCTCAGGCCCTGCCCCCAGGCCAGCACCTGGCAGGGGATCAGGGCACTTAAGACCCACCCAGCGATGCTGAGAAGGCCCCAGCAATTGAACCTGGGGGTGACCTTCGGGGCAGCCATTCTGGGTTCTCCACGAGGAAGACGTCTCCGGAGAGTCCAAGAAACTCAACTTGACAGCTTCCAACTCTCTCCTCCTTTCCTCAAATCTGATGCCAAATGAAGTTGCCAGATAGAGTGACTCGAGGTTGGCCACTCCCTTCCGTCCTCCAGTCTAATACAATGAGAGAATGGAGGAGGAAAAGAGCTAAGTTCAGAGCTGGAAACGCTGGCTTGGCTCCATTGCTCTGTGATCTTGACCAGCTGGCCCTTCTCTTGGCCTTGGCTTCCTCTGCAGAGAATAGAGAACAGGGCTTGCACTGCTGGCCTCACAGCACTGACGGAAAGATCAAGGATCCTCACCTTGAAAGTTCCACAGAAATCTAATTCTTGCCAGTGCAGAGGTATGGGCAAGATGCTGGGGATCCCAGAGCCAGGGGTCCCTAGCCAGAGGCGATCAGGGAAGCTTCTCGGAGGCCCAAATGACCTTTGACCTGAGTCTCCAAAGATGAGTTGGATGTTTTCTGGTTGCAGATGAGGCTAGAAAGGAAACTTAAAGCAGATTGCACAGGCTTTGAAAGCCAGGACTCTCTCCTGGCGGCAGTGGGAAGCCTGTGAGGGTTTTAAGCACGGTGCTCTTGGGCTAGCTTTTGTTCCAATGTCAGGATTAAGTTCATCTCTGATTTACAGAAGACTCAAAATAACAGTGGCTTAAACGTATAAGAAGTTATTATCTGGCAGAAAATAAGCCCAGAAACAGGCAATCCAGGACTGGTAGAGCAGGTCTGCAGAGTCTACAGGGACCCAGGCTCCTTCTTTCTGCTCCACTCACCTCTGGATGTGGCTCCCATCCTCAATATCACCTCATGGTCCAAGATTGCTGTTGGAGCACCAGTCTTCACAGTTGCCCTCCAGGCAGCAGGGCAAATGAATGGGAGTAGGGCAAAAGAGACACACCCCCATCAGAGTCAGTTCCTTTTAAAGAGCCTTCCCAGAAGTCCCACACACAGCTTTTACTCACATCTTATTAGCCAGAACTTAGTCTTGTAGCCACTCTGCTGCAAAAAAAGACTGATGATAAAGTCTTTGTTCTGAGTAGTAATTTGCCCTGCTACATATCAGAGCTCTGTAACTAAAGAAGGTGGGATGGGATAGTAAATAGGCATCCGGCAGTCCCTGCTAAAGAGGCTTTTGGCTACAAGAAGCAGGACACCTGACACCCAGATTTTAATACTTCCTTGACAAGGAGTCTGGAGAAATATGTCCCAGGGTTGGGTTTCTGACTCAACAATGACATCAAAACGCAGATTCTTTCTATCCTTTGTTCTGCCATCCTTAGTATATTGGATATTAATTAAATGGGTTATTATCAAATAGCAAATTAATATTTGAAAAGCACTTATGCTACATAAAAAGAAAATATGTTAAATGTATCACCTCACAATCACAAGAAGACTGCCACAGCTCCAGACATCACATCCTGCCCCTATATCCTATGATGTAGGAAAGGAAAGAGGGCAAAAGAGTTTTCTCCTTGTGCCATTCTTATGTGTTGTCAGGAAAGAAAAACTATCTCAGAAGCACCCCTCCCCCATCAGACTTCCTTTTATGTCTTATCGACCAAGAGTAGGCCACAGCCCATACCTAGACCAACCATGTCACAGGGGGGCCATGGTTGTCATGTGAATGGCTTAGATCAATTATGATACACCTCCAAGGCTGGATTCACTGCCGCCCAAACAAAACCAGAGCTGATCCAATCACAAGGCAGAAGGGGACAGGGCCAGTGGGTGGTGAGCCAACCTTGCCTGCCACACTTTAGAAGAGAGTGGAGATTCAGAAAACACCGAGGAGCTGCTGAGACTGGGCCAGTGGGAGGTGCTGAGAGATGGAGAGTCAGCCACGCCAGGGACCCAAAAAGTAGACTCACGGGGCAACCCAGGCCCTGCACGTTCACCACAATCTTCTCTTTTTCAGCAAAATGGCTGCTCTTCCTGGGGCCCAGGGCTGCGCTGGCCCGAAATGGGCCACACGTGTGCATGTGGGCAGCCCCCGCGCTGACTGGTAATTGCATCAAACCCTCTCCCTTTCTGCCACCAAGGATGCATTGTGCTCATTTCCCCGGTCCCCGCGGGCACAGGGGCTCCAAGCAGAGTGTGTCAGGAATTCTGTGTTTTTACCTTGGCCTGAGCTTCCCAATTTATCTCACAGTTTCGTTAAGTCTCGCGCCACATACCACAGACATATTTCTAACCTAACAGCCTGTTGCAGGGGCTCCAGGATGCTACGAATACAGAGTGTTCTTTGCCTGGTTTTCTTTCTTAAAACCAAATAATTATTCACCACTCTCCCCCTGTGTCTTGCACGGTTCACTTAGATTAATAACATTTGAGATTCTGCCTATTAGGTATCGAAAGCAGCGAGCAGGGGCCTTCTAGCCAATTCCAATTCCAGATACTGCATGATGGAAACTATTTCTCCCCGACCCTGTTGCCAGCAACAAGCTTTTCTCTAACGGCTTAATTAGGATTCAAGATTGTGTCCAGAAACCCAGAGCCTCAGAAGGCGCCAAGCCAGTGTGTTTACAGACTTCTGTGTTCAGTTCATTTCTGGTTTTGTATTTTGCAAGAGGGGGGAAAAGGAAATGGCTGAGAGAGAGACAGAGAGATGGAGGGACAGAGAGAGAGACAGAGAAAGAGGTGGGTTTTTAACAACAGGAGGATGCTTCATATATGGTGGAAAGGCAGTGAGCTGGCAGCCAGATGGGAAGATGGGGACAGAGAGAAGCAGGTACTGAAATGCAGAGACAGTTCGGACATACCAGAGATCAGAGCAATGAATGGGCTAGCTCTTGACCTGCAACACCTTGGTGACAAGAGATTATTAACCTGTCCTGTCCATCGCTCCTGATGGGGCCTGAGCAAGGGGAGGAAGCCTTGTGCTTTTTGTTTTTGTTTTGTTTTGTTTTTTCATTTTTATTGAAGTAGAGTTGATTTACAATGTTGTGTTAGTTTCAGGTGTCCAGCAAATCTAATCAGCTGTACATATCCACTCTTCTTTTTTTTAACTTTTTATTTTATATTGGAGTATAGTCGATTAGCAGTGCTGTGATAGTTTCAGGTGTACAGCAAAGCGGCTCAGCCATATATATATATATGTATCTATTCTCCCCCAGACTCCCCTCCCATCCAGGCTGCCACATAACATCGAGGAGAGTTCCCTGTGCTCTACAGTAGGTCCTTGTTGGTTATCCATTTTAAATATAGCCGCGTGTACATGTCGATCCCAAACTCCCTGACTATCCCTTCCCTCCACCCTTCCCACTCCTGCCTGGTAACCATACGTTCATTCTCTAAGTCTGTGAGTCTGTTTCTGTTTTGTAAATACATTCATTTGTATCGTTTCTTTTTAGATTCCGCATATAAGCGATATCATGTGACATTTCTCTTTCTCTGTCTGACTTACTTCACTCGGTATGACAATCTCTCGGTCCATCCATGTTGCTTCAAATGGCATTATTTCATTCTTTTTTGTGAGGAAGGCTTGTGTTTGAAAGCAGCAGAACGCAAGTTAAATTCTTTCTCCATTCCTTCCCAGCTGAGTGGCCTTGGCCAAGTCACCTTACCCCTCTGAGAGTTAGCTTCCTCATCTGGGAATAAGAATACTGGGATATTTCGCAGAATTATTTTGAGGCTTATAAAAGAAGTATGAGAAAAACATTGGACAATGACAAACAATGGTGAAAATGAGCAGGAATGAGTTGAATCTGTATCCCATGGACTTTTATGTCACCCTGGAGATGATGACCAAAGCTTACAGCTGGACGGTGGACAGGCCTCTAAGGAGCTGTGGGTGTAATTTACACTCTCTTGGCCTCAGTTTCCTCATCTATAAAATGGGTTAATAGCAGTGTGGTTTAAAAGACACAATGCACATGAAGCCCTTAACTCAGTGTCTGGCATGAAGCAGGTGCTCATACCTGGGGGTGAGCAGGAAGTGGCCCGGTCAAAGCCCATCATCGTCCTGGTGAGGAATCTGAGGCCGAGAGCAGGAGGTGACATATGCTGACCCACAATGAGTTAATGGAAGATCCTGGCTAGGACTCATGTGGTATTTGACCACTGGCCAGTAGAAATACACTCCCATTTAAGTGCATATAAAGGGATCAATAGAAGTCAGAGAAGCCATGAAACTTTGACAACATGCTGGTAAGAAAGAATTCAGGAATTCAAAACAAACTTTAGCATAAGAAGGGCAGATGCCAGAGGGGCAATCCTCCTGGGAATGTTAATTTATATTAGCGTCTTTCTTATCAAAACTGGAATCATCAATTAGGTCAATTTCCCAGTAGCTCTTAGAAAGTGCCATTTTGCATCTGACCCTGTACTTCCCTGTCTAGGGATCCTTGGACCCAGCATTGCTTTTACGTGTGAGGATGTCTGTTACAGAGTTCGTAATAGCAAGACATTGAAAGCATCCTGTACGTTGGAGGGTTAGTTAAGCAAAGCATTGTCATCCAATGTGAGACAAGTGTTCAAACTGACAACTGTAAAGAATTTTTAAGGAAACAGGAAAAATACTTATGGTATAATGTGAAGAAAAAGATACAGAGGGACACAAAACTGCATCCATGCTTTCAACTGTATAAAATAAACGTGTATGCATTAGCGATGCTGAGCATCTTTTCTTGTGCTTCTTGGCCAAAAGGAAAGAGAAAGTACATTTTCAAAGAGTGCGAGGGAGTCAAGCTCCAGCAGGCCCAGCTCGCCAAGCACAAAATACAATAAAAATTTAGAAGGAGGAGGAAATAGAGTGATGTAGGTCAAAGGGTACAAAGTTTCAGCTCTAAGAAGAATAAGTGCTGAGGCTCTAATGTACAGCACGTTGACTATAGTTAATAATATGGTATTGAATACTCAAAAGTTGCTGAGAGATTGTCAGCATTCTCACCACAAAAAAATTAAAGTTAACTATGTGAGATGATGGAGGTGTTAATTATCTTGGTCTCAGTAATCATTCCACAATGTCAGTGTATGTCAAATTGTCACAGAGTACCGTTTAAAAATATGTACAATTGTATTTGTCGATTATTTCCAATTAACCCTTATTAAAGTTAAAAATACTTAAACGGAAAAAAACCTGCAAAATTTCAGCATTTCTTTTACAACGATCTATTGCTCTATAACAAACCACCATAAAATGTAGCACTCAAAACAACCTCAATTTGTTATTTCTCATAATTCTGTGGGTCAGGAATTCAGGCAGGGCTCAGCTGGGCGGTTCTGCTCCATGTGGAACAGGCAGGGATCACTGAGTCCTCTGGCTTCAGCGGACAGCCATCTAGACATCACTGTGGAGCCTGGACCTGAATGCTGCTTCTCTTGTTCCTTCTCTCTCTCTCTCTCCCTCTCTCTCTCCTTCTCTCTCGCTCCTTCTCTCTCCCTCTCTCTCTCTCTCTCTCTCTCTCTCTCTCTCTCTCTCCCCACCTCATTCAGTCATCCAGCTTAAGCTACTTTCCAGCCTGCTGCTGGCTCCCCAGAGCACAAAGGCAGATGCTGCGGGGCTTCTTCACGGCTGTGCCCAGAGCTCACATACTATAACTCTTTCCACACTCTATTGGTGAAAGCCTTCCTGGGCCAAGTCCAATTCCAGGAGAAAGGAAAGGGATGCCACCTCTGGATGTAGGAGCAGCAGTACATAGAGGAATGGGAGGAGCTGCAGACGCAGCCACATTTGGAGACAAGAACCACAGTTACCAAGTTCACCTGGGTCTGTTCATGATGGGAGGAGAGCAGCATTTTCCCATGACTGCAATGCTGGTGCATCTGCCCAGGACAAAAGATGCCTGAGTTGAGCTCTGGGTCCACGTTCTAACAGACACTGGCTCAAATCCCTGTTCTACCGCTTACTAACTAGCCAATAAACCTCTCTGAGCCTCAGTTTCCTCACCTATAAAATGGGCATAGTAATGTCTGTCTCATATGCTGAGAGAATTAAGGTAAAATGTGTGCCCCAGTATCAGGCCAGCATAGTTGTCCAAAAAATGTTAATATTGCCCCTCCTTCTTTCTTAGGCATTTTTTTTTTTTTTTTTTTTTTCTTTCC
>NW_020172178.1:1609904-1663582 GCF_003031525.2 Neophocaena asiaeorientalis asiaeorientalis
TTTTTTTTTTTTTTTTTTGCAGTACGCGGGCCCCTCACTGCTGTGGCCTCTCCCGCTGCGGAGCACAGGCTCCGGATGCACAGGCTCAGCGGCCATGGCTCACGGGCCCAGCCGCTCCACGGCATGTGGGATCTTCCCAGACCGGGGCACGAACCCGCGTCCCCTGCATCGACAGGCGGACTCTCAACCACTGCACCACCAGGGAAGCCCTCTTAGGCCTTTTATAGTAAAGTTTGGGCGTTAGAAATGAAGATTTATGCTTTTTCAAGCCTTCTAGGATTATCAGGGCTCTGAGCAGACATTCTGGAAATGAAGGAGTAGCTAATGCTTTGGGCGTTCTAGCAAGTTTGCCCACCCTTTGATAATAGGCACTATGGGGTGAGCATGTGACCTAGGCCTGGTCAATCGTAGTATCTCCTTCTTTTAAACCAAGGATTCATTCAAGGGAGCACATGTGACTCAGGCAGAGCCAATCAGGGTTATTCCCTGGGATTTCTGAGTCTGAGCTGGGGAAGTAGCCTTGCTTCTGGAGTCCAAGAGCTAGAAGAATGGGATGTTAGGACTACGGTCTGCTATCTTTAAGGCTGGGCTGATAAGGTAAGTGGAAAATAAAGAGAGCAACAGGGTCCTGGTAGCCGTCTAGTTTGGTAACCCATCCTTCAGTTCTAGGACCCAGCCACAGCTGCCATAAATTCCATTTCTGCAGAAGCCAGGAAGAGCCGGGCTTCTGACATTTGCTAGCAAGTGTCCTGACTAACATACATTTCAAGAGGCAGAGAGATACTGGAGGTGGAATAATGGACAGAGAGGCAGAAGGAGGAGGACAGAGAAACACAGCAGCCAGAAATAGATCATTCCTGGGCTACTCAAACTGCTCAGGATAGCGACCGAGTAAAAACCCAGCATCACCGCTTCTCATTTGCTCACTCGCCATAGGAGATAAGAACATGACAGCTCACTGCAGTATTATCTAGGGAAATGGAAAATAAACAACATCAACAACCATCAGCAGGAGAACGGCCAAATAAGCTGAGATAAACTCTTACAGTTGACTACATAGCAATAATTTAAGACAACGAGAATAATTAATGTATTGCAAATAATCAAAAGTAATGACATGAGAACATCTCCAAGACATATTTTCGAGTGAAATCTACAGAATGGTAAAAGCAAACAAAGAAACAGTCAAAAACAAACAACAGGGCTTCCCTGGTGGCGCAGTGGTTGGGAGTCAGCCTGCCGATGCAGGGGACACGGGTTCGTGCCCCGGTCCGGGAGAATCCCACATGCCGCGGAACGGCTGGACCCGTGAGCCATGGCCGCTGAGCCTGCGCGTCCGGAGCCTGTGCTCCGCAACAGGAGAGGCCACAATAGTGAGAAAGAGAAAATGGCATTCTACAGTGTCCATATAGTATATAAATGCATGGATACAAACCAAACTGGTGGTGGTTTCTTCTGGGAAGTGAAACACTGACTAAGATTGGATCTGGGAAGGGGTCGAAATGGACTTTAGCCTCATCTGTAACGCATTCAGGTTTATAGATATATTACGGAGTGTTTTAAAATAACCACCATGGGGACTCATGACAGTTTAATTTTGAGATCATTGATTTCAACATCCTTAATTTACAGCTGAAGAAACAAAAAGACTCAGAGAAGGCAAATGACTGGCCCAAGCCCACACAGGGTGGAGATTTTGTATTAAACCCAGCAGAGTTCCAGCCCAGGGTCTCCCTAACATGTCACACTGTCACCCCCAAGCTGGGGCAACCAAGCTATCCTGTCAGCATTAGGGAGACAATGCTCAGGGAGACAGAGAACGTGTGCCTTCCATGTCCTTACCCCATACCTGGTCATCATCCACGGGCCTGGACAGACAGGATGCAAAGGGAAGAGGACCAGGCCAGGAGGCAGGAACCGGCTTGGGACTGTTCTCTGCCCTCCCCCTCCCGGTGGGCCCTTGGGTGAGGGGGCCACTGACTCAGTGGTCTCCCTGCTTCCTTTCACCTCTCAGGTGCTACCCTCTGTGAACTTTGCCTGCGGCCAAGTCCATATGCAGCATACCCTCTGTGTGACCCTGGATCTTTGCCTCCTGTTCATAATTAAGGGAAGAAACCACCAAATGAGCAAATGCGGAAATATATGTAGCGATGAAGGCTTTTTTTTTTTTCTTTATGTGAACTATTTTGGCCTAATTGATTTTTTACAAAGAGAACGACTAATATTTCATGGGGAGAGATAAGATCTTGCTTCAATTGACCTTGAACTGAATCTACAAATTCTTAGAGGTGACCTCTTCACCGATGCTTGATACACATTCACAAATAAATGAACTGAGAAGATTCTTATTTAGATAACTAGTCCAATCGAGCATCCAAAATAAAGGCAGATGTCCAGGGCTCGTGAGGAGAGCCATGGAATCATGGAATCTTAGAATAACAGAGTTTTAGAATGATAGAATTATAGAATCTTAGAGTGGAAGAATCCACGGTTAGAGGGGACCGCTAAGGTGAAAAAATGAAAGATCTGAACCATGAACTCTTTAGGGAAGGGGTTAAGTATTGGTCATCCCTAGCGCCGAGCCTGACACACAGTAGGAAGTCAGGGAGGGAATCATTCATTCAGCAAAGCTCTGTTACACCCCTACTATGCACCAGAACCCGAGTGACCTAGAGGGTGCAGAGATGCGTTAACACAGACCCTGCCCTTGACACGGCCGGCTGGAGAGGATTCTGGACCAATTTCCGCTAATACATGCACTTTACCCACCCAAGCTGTTCCTTCAGGGTGCCCCCATCCCCTCCTGGACCTTGGACCTGGATTTCAGAGGGCTGCCACCAGGGATGTAGCGGAATCTCGCTGTCACTGAGTGGGACAACTGGTAAGCTTTTGCCAACAAAAATAACAGAATGAAAGAAAAAAAAATGTAAGGGAACATAGCCCGAATTCAGTTATCTATGTTTTATACATCCTGTTATAGGTCTTCATTAAAATGGGAATAATATTTGTTGCTCAGTAGGTATCAGGATTTTTTTAGTGGCAATTCTGCTGTAGGTCAAAATTTAAAGGCATAAAAATATATGGGTTCAAACAATCTTCCCTCACTAAGCTTCAGCTTTTGCTGACCACATTGACTCCTGCTCTGGGCTGTCCCATCAGTAAGCCTGAACGCGGCACAGCAGCGGATCTGAGGAAATTTAAAAGATAACCTAGCGGGGAAGACTTCTGCCACCAAATGTGTTTGGGAAATGCTAGTTCAGAGTAAAGTTCAGCACGCTTCTTTACAACAGGACTTCTCAGAGCATTTATCGTGCTAAAGTTCACAATCAATCTCCATAGGGGGCACTCAGGATGTAGTTAGTTTTCTCAACGTAACTTGACCACCGAACTCTTTTGGAGAAACCCCGAGCTGGGGATAGAAAGCGAACGCGGTGAAGACGTGACCAACAAACCAGCACATTCCCATTGTGACACAGTAGATCCCAGAGTTGATGCTCTCATGACCTTTTTCATCCTTGCCTCCCTTCAATGTCCCCCTGGGGTTTTGTCCAGCTGAGCTGCCCCGAGCTGCTGTGGGCAACCACCTCCATCATGAGGTCCTCTCTTTCCAATCCCTTCCTCACCCACTGGACGCAGAGCCTTTGGTGGGCTCATCCCCACTCCACAGCTCCTCATGCATGAGCCAGAGCAGCCATGGCAGATGGGGAAAGAACAGCATGCTTGCGGGGCAGACCCTGCGTGGTCCGGCATGGCTGATGCAAACCACGTTAAGGCATTCAGGCTTCATCTGAAAAGCCAAGCCAGCATTGCTGCAGTATCAGGTCGATTCTGCCTTTCCATGGAGAGTTCCTTCGATCATGCCTTCCCATCATTTGTGACTCTGCTCCAGGCATGCTCCCCAGTGACACTTCCCTACCTAAAAATCCATCCCACACTCTCTGTGCCTTTGCTCGTCCTCTTTCTTTTTTCTTCAGAGTATTCATCACTCCCTGACATATATCATAAGGTGGGTTTTATCTGTCTCTTATCTCTGTCTTCTGCCAGCAGGCAGGGTCCAGGAGGCCTGACACTTAGGTTTGGTCACTAATGTATCCCCAGCACCCAGCACAGTGCCTGCGCACAGCACTCTCAAGAAACTGTGAACTGGATAAAAGATTTTAAGCAACATGGCCAGAGAATTCTTAGGGTGCTATTTCTAGAAGCCCTTCCTTATGCAGCTGTTCAGAACATTGGCTTTTTACTTAAAGAAATGCATTATTCATAAAGGCATGATTCCAGCTAAATACTGGCATTGACAACACTGAATGAAGAACTTAAAAAAAAAAAAATCAAAAGACTTAGAGTTTATTTAGTCCGAACATCTCAAACAAGAAGTCCAAGGATAATCTCTAATGAAACAGACTTTGTTCAGCATATAGCCAACTTTGTATTCAATGCTTTTAGGTCACTATGCCGTAATTCTCCACCCTCCCTTTGGTCTTACACTTGACTCACTTCACCCATTTACATCACCAGACTTCAGGTTTTGTGGACGTAACTTGATCAAACTTTCATTTCCCATTTGAAAACAGATACTCAGAGATGGGGTGAGACTTACTCAAGGTCTTACAGCTTACCAGGAGCCGGAGTCTGGACTACAACCTGTGTCCCCAGACACCCAGCCCACTGCCCTGCCCTCATGCAATCTTGTCTTCCTATTGGCCAGACCGGATCTGGGCCTGTCATGTCTCCCACAGGGGCTGGAGTCCCTTCCTCTTGATAGATCACAACTGGGAAAAGGTCAAGAAAAGCAAACACTAGCTTGAATGGACCCAATGGAAAGAGAGGCAGCAGAACCAGGAAAAAGCTGACTAAATACCTTGTCAAGGTCACACTTTATGTGTCCCTGAGTGGCTCCACAAAACCCTTCAGGCAGGACATTCTGCCCTGGTTCCAAAAGACCTTTTGGACAAGTTCTTTGTGATAGCTCCTATCCTGAAACATGTCCACTTTGTCCGCAAGCTCTTCCCAAGAAATTTCTAGCATTTCATAGTGGGGCAGACATGGGCTTTGCATGCAGAGAGACCTGGGATGGAATCTCTATTCTACCCCTACTGACTGGGCACATCCTTTAACCATTCTGAGTCTCAGTTTCTTATCTGAACATAATGAAGGTCATAACAACCTCCACAGCCTTTTTTTTTTAAATGAAAGAACGTGTTTCAGCTGCTTAGCACCGTTTATTGCACGTAGAAGAAACTTGAAAATGATGGCTACTTGTCTTAGCTGGGTTCCTGCAGAAGCAGACCCTGAGACAAGAATTCAAGTGCAAGTGATTTACTCGGGAGTTGATTTCAGAAAACACCAGGAAGGAGCAGGGAAGTGAGATGGTGAAGGAAAGCAGCCAGTGAAGGGTGGATTACCACTGCAAAACCAGAGCTCAGTTCCACTGGGGAAGTCTGGGAAATGGTGCAAAATACATGCCTGAGTTATCCCCTCTAAGGGCTGAGGGAGCTGGGGTATTGATCTACCAACTTCCATTAGTCATTGGTTGAAGGTTGTTCCCAAGAGGTGCTAATTCCCCAAAATTCACAGCCTGCCTCGCTTACATTCAGAGCTGATTCCAGACACAAGGAGAAGATCCTGGAGCAAAGAGATGTGGGTGCTGACAGCTGAGAGTCAGGCTGGTGTGCACTGAAGTGGTAAGAGTGTCAAGATAAGGGCGGGGCAGTGACAGCATCTGCTACCCTTCTGTTTTGCCTCATCAAAAATAGCTAAGTAAGTCAGAAAGAGAAAAACGAATATCATATATTAAAGCATATATGTGGAATCTGAAAAAATTGGTATAGACGACCCTATTTACAAAGCAGAAATAGAGACACAGATGTAGAGAACAAACGTAGGGATACCAAAGGGGAAAGGGCAGTGGGATAAATTGGGAGATTGGGATTGACATATATACACTATTGATACTATATAAAATAGATAACTCATGAGAACCTACCGTACAGCACAGGGAACTCTACTCGATGCTCTGTGGTGACGCAAATGGGAAGGAAATCCAAAAAAGAGGGGATATATGTATATGTATAGCTGATTCACTTTGCTGTACAGTAGAAACTAACACAACATTGTAAAGCAACTATACTCCAATAAAAAAATTTTTTTAAATAGCTAACATTGAGTGATCCCTTACTGTCTTCAAGGCAATGTCATGACTATTTGACACATGTTCTCTTGTTTAATGCTCACAACAAATCTACGAGGTGGGTCATACTGCTATTCCAATTTTGTAATTGAGACAATTGAGGCCCAAGGTCATGTAGCTAGATTTGAACCCAGGCTAACTCCAGAGCCCATGCTCTCACACACACCATGACACAGCCCAGTAGAGGGGAAATCAGATTCCAACTATAGAGCATTTCATCACTGCTCAGTGTGTATTTGTGTTCCATTCTTGGCTACAGCCTTTCCTAGGCACAGTGATCTTCCGCAAGCCACTTGAGCTCCTTGGGCCCCAGTTTCTCCAGCTGTAAGATGAAGCAATAATCATATCTACTTTATAAGATTACTGTCAAGATGAACAAGAAGGTAAATTAAGCTTACTAATTGGCATGCAGGGAATTCTCAGTAAGTGAGAGCTATTATTTTTCCTCTATGGAAACCTCAGTATTTTCTTCTGTAAAATAGAAAAATCAAATCAAATAAACCTCTCTCAAAGGACTTCGTGCTTGTCAAGTGAGAAAGGATATGTAGATATTACCATTTCCATTTCCACAAAGAAAGTGGAAGCTGAGAAGCTTATAAAATATTATATGAGAATTGGGAAGGAAGTTAATCCTGCCCCCACCACTTTCCACTCTCCCTCTATCTAGGGCAATGCCATTCATCCCCATGGCTTCAACGACCATTTACACAACTTCAGATACTGTATTTTAGAAGTTTTTTTGTTTGTTTGCTCTTGGTGTTTGTTTTGCGTGAGGTTTCTATTTCTCTGCTGATGTTTCCTTTCTTTTCATTCACTAAGAGCATATATTTTTCCTTTATGTCGTTGAGCACACTTAAAACAGCTGGCTTGAAATCTTTGGCTCCTAACTCCAACATCTGCCATGTTGAAGTTAGTCTCTATTAATTAATCTTTTCTTTTATTTTTATTATTGTTTTTTTAACATCTTTATTGGACTGTAATTGCTTTACAATGGTGCGTTAGTTTCTGCTTTATAACAAAGTGAATCAGTTATACATATACATATGTCCCCATATCTCTTCCCTCTTGCATCTCCCTCCCTCCCACTCTCCCTATCCCACCTCTCTAGGTGGTCACAAAGCACCGAGCTGATCTCTCTGTGCTATGCGGCTGCTTCCCACTAGCTATCTAGTTTACATTTGGTAGTGTATATATGTCCATGCCTCTCTCTCACCTTGTCACAGCTTACCCTTCCAGTTGGAACTTCTTCACTATCATTATTCTGAATTCTTTTTCAGGTAGACTGCCTATTTCCTCTTCATTTGTTAGGTCTGGTGGGTTTTTATCTTGTTCCTTCATCTGCTGTGTTTTTCTGTCTTCTCGTTTTGCTTAATTTACTGTGTTTGGGGTCTCCTTTTTGTAGGCTGCATGTTCGTAGTTCCTGTTGTTTTTGGTGTCTGTCCCCAGTGGCTAAGGTTGGTTCAGTTGGTTGTGTAGTCTTCCTGGTGGAGGGGACTAGTGCCTGTGTTCTGGTGGATGAGGCTGGATCTTGTCTTTCTGGTGGGCAGGTCCACATCTGGTGGTGTGTTTTGGGATGTCTTATTATGGTGGTCTTATTATGATTTTAGGCAGCCTCTCTGCTAATGGGTGGGGTTGTGTTCCTGTCTTGCTAGTTGTTTGGCATAGGGTGTCCAGCACTGGAGCTTGCTGGTCATTGAGTGGAGCTGGGTCTTGGCGTTGAGATGGAGATCTCTGGGAGATTTTCGCCATTTGATATCACATGGAGCTGGGAGGTCTCTTGTGGACCAGAGTCCTGAAGTTGGCTCTCCCACCTCAGAGGCACAGCACTGATGCCTGGCTGGAGCACCAAGAGCCTGTCATCCACACAGCTCAGAATAAAAGGGAGAAAAGAAAGAAAGAAGAAGATAAAATGTAATAAAATTTAAAAGTTATTAAAATTAAAAATAATTATTTAAAAAATGTTTTTTAAATTAAAAAAAATTTTTTTAACTAAAGAAGGAAGGAAAGAAGAGAGCAACCAAACCAAAAAAACAAATCCACCAATGATAACAAGTGCTAAAAACTATACTAAAAAAAAAAAAAAACAGAAAGAACCCAAGGACAAATGGTAAAAGCAAAGCTATACAGACAAAATCACACACAGAAGCATACACATACACAAAAAGAGAAAAAGGGAAATATATATATATCGTTGCTCCAAAAGTCCAGCTCCTCAATTTGGGATGAATCGTTGTCTATTCAGGTATTCCACAGATGCAGGTACATCAAGTTGATTGTGGAGATTTAACCCGCTGCTCCTGAGGCTGCTGGGAGAGATTTCCCTTTCTCTTCTTTGTTCGCACAGCTCCCAGGGCTCAGCTTTGGATTTGGACCCACCTCTGCGTGTAGGTCGCCTGAGGGCGTCTGTTCTTCTCTCAGACAGGATGGGGTTAAAGGAGCAGCTGATTCGGGGGCTCTGGCCACTCAGGCCGGGACTCATACTGCAAACTCTGTCTCTTGGGCAGCAACTCAAATCTCATTTCAGTTCTTTTATCTTTAGCTGAACTACCTGTGGTCTGCCCTGCTCATACCTGGTTCAGTAGTCCACCAGAGATTTGAGTCTATACACAGACTCTGGTTCCTCTCTAGCTCTCTCCTCATTCTGAGATTTGCCCCCCTGCCCTTTGTATTCCAGTAATTGTGATTGCTGCAAACCCTGTGCTCTGGTGTTCAGATCAGAAAGATTGCAGATTTTCTACTGGTACCTTAGCTGCCTCGTGTGGTGTCAGCTGTGACCTATCTTCAGGCTAAAAGCCATGATAAACAGGAAATTCACCCCATGCCATTCCCTTCTTAAAAGTGTCTACTCCCTTACAGCATCTGCCTGATTTTACTCATACTCCAGTACCTATCTTTACATAATTGTCTTTTATATTGTGTTCCATTTTACCAAAAAGAGTGCCTCCCACAATTTACAATGCAGGAACTAAAGCTTCCTCTTCTATTTCAAAGTCAGTCATAAACAGATATTTCTAGGCTCACTTTGTTCTCAGCCATGAAATAGCCCATTTAAAAAATTTTTTTCAGCCAATTCAGAGGCTTCCTACATTTATTTTCTCATGTGTCCTTGTGTTTATTCTATGATGGAAAAGCAGAAAGCAGAAATGTAGTTTGCAGAGTTCCAGACCCAGCATCACACAGAGGGTAGAGAAGGATGGCTTTGGAGCTGAGAGATAATTACTTAATAACTGGCATGGCACCTTGGATGAATCACTCCCCTTCTCTGAGTCTCAGTTTTCTCTTTTACAAAGAATTGGGTGTTCAACTGAGCATTATACGCAATATCAAAAGGAAAAATAATGAAAACAACTTTAATCAATCTAACAACTGGTAAAAGAAATGATAGTACAATTACATAGAGTATAGCATGCTTGTTAAGAATGATTTATTGAAGTTAATGGGAAGTGTTCTTAATGTATTGTTAATATAATGAAATTGGAATGATACATTCTAAAGAGTTAAATAGAATAGTAGGATCCCAGTTTTACTTAAAAATATGTATGACATCCTTAGACTGAAGTGAACAATTGTCATGTTTCAGAGGCAAGGTTATAGGTGATTTCTTGTTTCTTCTCTATTTTTCTAAAATGAATGTCATGTTTGTTTCAGGGCAAAATGCTTTTAAAATATCTTTAATCAAAGTGACGGGCTTACTTATCACCAAAGTCCCTTCCAGCTGGAACATTCTGTGACCCATTGATTCATTCAGCATATATTTATCGAGCACCTATCGTATACCAGCCCCCCTACTGGACACTAGAGAGAAGTTAAAGGTGATTAAGATACTGTAACTTGGGCTTCCCTGGTGGCGCAGTGGTTGAGAGTCTGCCTGCCGATGCAGGGGACACGGGTTCGTGCCCAGGTCTGGGAAGATCCCACATGCCACGGAGTGGCTGGACCCGTGAGCCATGGCCACTAAGCCAGCACGTCCGGAGCCTGTGCTCCGCAACGGGAGAGGCCACAACAGTGAGAGGCCCGCGTACCAAAAAAAAAAAAAAAAAAAATATTAAATTACAATTTACAATCTAGAAGAGAATCAGACACATCTTATTCCTTTGTAAAACCCCAGTCTCGGACTTCTCTGGTGGCGCAGTGGTTAAGAATCTGCCTGCCAATGCAGGGGACATGGGTTCGAGCCCTGGTCCAGGAAGAGACCACGTGCCGTGGAGCAACTAAGCCCGTGCGCCACGACTACTGAACCTGCACTCTAGAACCTGTGTGCCACAACTACTGAGCCCACGTGACCCAACTACTGAGGCCCACACCCTGAGAGCCCATGCTCCGCAACAAGAGAAGTCAACGCGATGAGAAGCCCGCGCATCGCAATGAAGAGTAGCCCCCGCTCACTGCAACTAGAAAAAGCCCACGCACAGCAACAGAGACCCAACACAGCCAAAAAAACAAAAAAACCCAGTCTCTGCTCATGGCCCCAAACACAGAGGGTGCCCATTCAATGCTTGTTGAACAAATGTTGACTTTAATCACCTAGCTCAAAATCAAAGCAGAACAGGATCCCTGAGACAGGAGATACTAGTGGTGTGAATGTGGGGACAGAGGAGGGTCCAGAGGGAATGAAGGCGCAGAGGGGAGGGGCATGGAGATGGGATGTGGGGATGTGGGTAGAAGTTCAGACTTGACTGTTTCTGTGTATTGGGCTTAGACGACCTGGAGGGATCTACTAGTTCCCTCCACCTCAACAAGGATGCTCTTTCCACGGCTCCCAAGTGTACCCAAGGTGATCAGCAATCCCTTAATTACCAGAGGAGGTCAAGAAATCAGGCCTCTCTCTACATAGGTAACCCCTCAGTTCAGCATCCCTCACGGGCAGGAAGGAAATTAGTGTCTCCCGGGCTTGCTTTCCATCTCAGCGAGAGGTTAATGGACAAAGGCAGAATAGCCGCTGTGCGGAGGTTCCTCCCTCCAAGTCCACGGACCCTCCTCTGTGTAGTGCTTCCTGAGGCTTCGGGTGGCCGCCCCTGGAACAAGGGGAAGACCCATACCCCTTCATTAACAACCTGAGACAAATTGGAAACAGCTGTGAATAATTAGACAATTTAAATGCTGTGAAGGAGGAATAATTTCTGGAGGCTTTAATAAATCTTATGCTGTCTCAGTCCCTATGCTGGACTTGAACTTTTTTTTTCCAGGGGTGAGTTAGCACATTACTCATAAAAGAAACAGTATCCCTTTTGTTTGGCCTGGGTCTGTTTAATAACAAAAGAGCCTATCGCAATTACGGGAGCAGCTTGGTGACAAAGAAAGTTCCCCCATCTGACGGGGCTTGCACACTCCGTGGTGAGATGGGCAGCAGCTCCCTGACCAAGCTGTCTTGTCCAGTGTGGCTTGATTTCCACTCCAAATGATCTTCATTTTGAATTGGCTCCAGATTTTGGAGGTTGCTGTGGAAATGATAGAGTATGTGTTTGCATCAAACAAGAAGGACCTCGGGTCCACGCAGGGCTGAACTTCTGCAGGATTCTGAGCTTGTTTTATCCCACCGTATTTCAAAGAGAGAGAGGAAACTCATAATTAAAGAGCAGAAAGGAATAGAAGTGCCCCCTAGATCAATCACCTTAAAGAGAAGAATCAAGACCCACAAAGGAGAACTGATGTGTCAGAAGCTACTGCTGAATTTGCAGCAGAAGCAGATCTAGAATTCAGCAGTCTGCTTTCGATTCTCCATAGCAGTTTCCAGGTGATTAAATAATCAAAATCACTTAGAGGTCCTTTAAAATGTATGTATAGCAGCTGTATGAGCACGGTGTAAAGATTCAGAGTCTGGGCTTTGGGGTCAGCGCTGGGTCACAATCCCGGCTCTACCCCTTCCTAAAAGTGATCTTGGGTAAGTCACGTCACCTCTTTAGGTCTCAGTTTACTCATCTGTGAAATGGGTATGAAATAGTTTCTAAAGTCTGTTATGAGGACTAATGGGATAAAATCTCATTAAATATAATTGCTTACTACACACAGCTGAGCATGGCTGGGAAAGGCACACAAATGGGCTCTCCTTGAATTCATGACCCAACCCTCAGGTGATATCTTTGGGCCACTCATCTTTCCTAGATCATTCTATTCCTCTCCTCTTCTCAAACTGCCAGTAGCCCCTCCTCTCTGCTTGAGTTCAGCTGATGACCTTGCATTTATTTTCCTTCACTAAAACAAAGTTGAAGCAAACAGAAGAGAACTTTCAATCGACCCTCCACGGAATCAACCAATCTATTTATATCCATATACTCTGTTTTTTCCTCCTGTTAAAAAGCTGAATGCCCACACTCTGATCTAAGCCATTCCTTCACCTTGTGCTGGATCAAATTTCAGAGGAGCTAAGTTATTTGCTCCAGGTTAATAGCTAGTAAATAGTAGACCTAAAATTTTCATCTTGAACCTTTAAGATACGCTCTAGGAGACCATTTCCTCAGTACCTAGCCGAGAGCCTGGCATAGGGCAGACACTGAGTAAATCTCTGTGATAAATAAGTGAATTAATGAATTAATGACCTATAGACTTCAATGGACTCCAATGACACCAGTGATTTACCAACTGTAACTCCCTAGCTCTCCCTTTCCATCATCCCAAAAGCAGATGTCTCAGGTGTTATGTGAGGAGATAGGAGAATGGAATCTCTTACATAAATGGCAAAGGAGGCTTGCCACACATCCACAGGCTTTCAGAGGGAAAAATCCACGTTCTAGAATTTGGTAGCACTAGTTGAACTTTACGTTCCTCATAAGAGGAATATCCGAAACTAGTACAGGCCAAGTGAAACTTGCAAAGGCCATTTGTAGGGACGATTCCTAATCCAATGGGCATAGGATTCCCATAGGAAACAATTCCTATGAGAGATGAGTTTGCAATCAAAAATTACAAACCATGTGGGACTTCCCTGGCAATCCAGTGGTTAAGACTCTGTGCTTCCAGTGCAGGGGGGCACAGGTTCAATCCCTGGTGAGGGAGCTGAGATCCTGCACACCATGCAGCCAAAAAAAAAAAAAAAGACAAAGAAAAACGAATTACAAACCATGTGAAGAAATGAATTACCTTGAGGAGAAACAAGAGGATTAGCCATCCAAGAATCAAAGAGGGGGTTAATCTAAAAAGTGGCTATTTAAAAATATTGCACTGTATCATAATGTCAGAAGCGGTTCCATCTGGATTCATTATTCTAAAGGGACTCAACCATCTATAGATCATCAGACCTGGAAAAAAACACTCTATATTTTGCAGCTTCAGTCGTTAGCATACAATTTTTGCGACATCCACAAAGGACTATTATCTACTTATTTTTTCTTTAAATTGCCTCCCTTTAAAATTTTTCAATAATTTAATTTAAAGAGAAATCATAGTGATGCATAATACCCACAAAATCATGGGTTTGATGTGCCAGTTAAATATGTAATTATCATCATTTTAAAAATACTTGTCCATGTACTAAAAATGTCTCATACACCACCAGTGGTGCATTGACCAAGCTTTAGAAAATATTAGCCTAGAGCAACTCCCCCTTTGTTTCAAACCTAAGGAAGTAAAATTTTTCCAGAGGTCAAAGAGCAAGTTCAGGACAGAGCCGGGGCTTGAACCCAGACACCCACCTCTCAGGTGAGGTATTAAATCCTGTGCTCTGCATCATGTCACCACCATTCACATCTTTTTTACATAGCTTTTAAATGTGTTTGCAAAAGTCAGAAATTCTTCGTGCATTTTCCAAAATAAATATATAAATGACCTTAGCAGAGGGAGGAGTTGTTTCCACCAGACATTTATTACAGCTCTGTAAATTAAACTCATTTTTATGCATGATAATGAGATGGGAACTGAGCGGCAGTCCTTCCCAAGTGGAGAAGCAAGTCTGCGTGGAATGCATTAAAGTAATAATATCACTAAAGTCACAGTTAATTGAGGAGCTCAAAGGGCTTCGGAGATGGAAAGTCATTCCTAACACTTGGAAAGAAATTACATTAAAGGAAGAGGGATTTCCTTCATGACTAAAATATTCCCAATCTATGGGTAAACTGGAGCCTGCTTGTTTTGAACAACTGCAGAACAAAAGAGATGTTCGGAGCTTTTTTTCAGTTATCTGGGAGCAAAATTTTCAGCCCCATCCACATACTTCAACTCCGTCTCTCCACTCCCACCACTGCTCAATCTCTGAACATTCCAGATAAAACATCTCAAGGTAAGTACCAAACTCCAACTCCATGGAGCATCATTCAACACTCCTGTCAGTCAGATCTCACCAGCCCATCACTTCCCACCATACGTACTCAGTGGACTAACACGTATGCTTGCATAAGTTATGGAGGTGCCAGCCACTAAAACAAATGCCTCCCAGAAGTTCAATGGCAAAGCACAAGAGAAATTTACTCCTCACTTCTTTAACAGTTCAATGTGAGTGCTTTGGTTTGGTGGGCAGTTCTTCCATGTGATGGTTCAGATCCTTTCCATCTTGTTTCTACCATCTTTTGGAACTCAGGATCCTCTAAGTCCGGCCATCAGGCAGGGAAAGAGTTCAAGGACATGGTATACCCTTTTCTTAATCATGTCAGCCCAGGAGGTAGCAAACATCACTTGTGCTCACATTCCACTGGCAAGAACAGTCATTTGGCACCTTCCAGATGGAAGGAAGGCTGGAATATGCAGTCATTGTGCAAACAATCCTCCTTGCCCTCTTTCCTGCTGCACATTCTCCACCTCTTGAACTCCTATTCATCCTTCAAATACCACCTCTGCTGTAAAGCCATCGCTGTTGTCTCAGGCAGAATAACCACATTCTTCTCTATTAGAAGACACATCAGGTATTCAAGCATCAGTATTTTCTGACACCTGAGCCCCCAAGAACTAAGTCTGTGTCTTATTCAACTTTGTGTCACGAGTAGTATGTAGCACTGTTCCTGACATAGGACAGCGGGCATTCAATATACGTTGAATAAATTAAACCAATGCATGTCCATAAGTTTCATCAATAAACATGTGGTGATCATCTCACCATACATACAAATATCGAATCATTATGTTGTACACCTGAAACTAATGTAGTGTAATATGTCAATTACACCTCAATATAAACAAACAAAAAATATTAAATAAACAAATAAATTTTTTAAAAGTTTGCAAAAACAGCACAAAGAGCGTTCATCATATCCCTTACCTGGTTTCCCCTAAAGCTAACATCTTACAAAACCATAGCACAATTATTAAAACACAGGAAGTTAACATTAGTTAACTATCAACTAAACTAAAGCCCTTATTCAAACTTTACCCATTTCCCCATCCTACCCTGTTTCTATTCCAGGATCCTGACCAGCTTCCCACATTACATTTAATTGCTATTTCTCTTGAGTCTCCTGCAAGCCTCTGACCATTTCTTCAACTTTCCTCAGCTTTTATGAACTTGACACTTTTGAAAAGTATAAACGTGTGATTTTGTCAAATGGATATGGCAAAATTCTTGACAGAGATGCTGTTCTAGAAGGACAGGAAACTGAATCCATGTGTCAAAGTTTATAGGCAGGGAAAGGGACGTATCTCTGCCTCCAGAATGTTCACAGTTCCCCCCACCACACCCCGCACATTGAAGCCGCACCTGAGCTATCTCCAATCCCTCCGTGGACAGAAGTCAGCAGGTGGGAGTCCCGTGAACACTTTCTCCAAAAGTGGTGCCTTCGTAACAACTTTTAAGATAATATGTTGAGATGATGATTGATAAGACTATGATTTTTTTAAAAAATAGCAGAGGAGGTAGTGTGAAAGCAGGACTCTGAGTCACATACAGACACACGCAGTCAAGGGGTTTCCCCTTTTAATGGGCCGCGTCCCTGAAACCAGACATACAGACTTGTCCCCTTGTGCTGTCATTAGGACCCCCTCCTTCCCCAGCTTCATTCCTTTAATCAGAACCTACTTTGTCTCTGGCTGCTGACACCAAGATTTCCCTTTCCTCCCCATCTCCATACTCACATCCCAGAGGATCAAGGGATTGAGAACTGCCCCCCACCCCTGCCCCCAGCCCCGAGGGCAGCTTCGCTGGTACCAGGCTCAGAGCCCAATGATCCAGTGTGTGGGATCTGGGCCAGACTAGCCTAGATTGGAATTCTATCTGCTGACAGGAGCTTCTGAACCATAGGATCCAGTTTCCTCATCTGTAAAATGGGATAGTCGTAATGGCTGCTCTACGATTTAATTGCAATGGAATTACAGAAGACGGTATATGTAAAGCATCGGACCAGGCACAGGAAGAGCCCAATACACCTGCAGTAGGTTATGCCTAGAAAAACTCACCCAGGTGCTTCCTTCCCCTCTTCTTTTTCATTTGCACCAAAGGGCATGTTTCCCTGCCCCCAGCCCACATCAAACCAGACACAAAAGTCCAGAGACCTCTGGCTCGAAAGCCATCTGAAGATTCTCTGAGGCATCATCTTGGTGGTAGGGCAGACCTTCCCTTTTCAGAGACTAGAAGTGTCTGGGCCCTGGGGGGACAGGAGTTGGGGGAGAGTGGACATCTTCTGCCACAGGTCAGGGGACAAAGGCAGGGGGCTTGGAGGACACCCTCACCTCCCCCACTGTCACCACCTGAAAGGAGAACAGCACGCTGACCAAGGTGGGCGGTCCCTCTGAGCTGGGAGGCAACGGGGACCCATGGTAGGTATTCTATTGTTGTCATCACCAACAGCCTGTCGTCTCCCTCTGGAGATCATATAAGAATTTGAAGACACTCAAAACTGCAAAAACGTCTGGAGTGCAGAAGAGCCTCTCTGCAGTGTTACCCGGAGCAGCAGAACATAACCCCCTGGAGGGCTCATTAAAGCACAGACTGCTGGGCCCACCCTGAGTTTCTGACCCAGGAGGTCTGGGTGGGGCCCTAGAATATGCATTTCTAACAAGCTACTTGGTGGTGCTGATGCTGCAGGTTTAGGGACCACACTGTGGGAACTGGTGCCACGGAAGAATTCCTTTAAACCAGTGACTTTTAGCCGCTACTTCACATTGTTGGCAGTGCCTTAAAAAAACCACAAAAAACCCATGCCTGGATCTCAACCCCAAAGATTCAGATTTTAAAAGTCAGCGTTTGAAAACATCTCCCCAGATGCGCCTCTAAGGGTGCGATCCACTGCAGTAAGGTTACCAATATGCTCCTCCTGGGTTTTACTTTGTCCAAAGATATTCACTCCAAAACGTTTTTTCTTCCTCACATTCTATAAATGATTCTATTCTACAGAATCTTGGAGTCGGTGGCAGGCTTTTTTCCATGATCTCTGTAATCTAAGGAAGTATTGATTTTGCTGGAATTATACCAATGCTTCCTGGTAACTCTCTGATGGTAGGTTTCTCCAGGTCCACAGTGGGAATAACTGTAGAAAACACAGGATGCTCGGGGCTGCACTGGAACTGGGGAAACACACTTGGCTGTGCTAGGAGAAAACTGTCCAGCCCCTCACATGTGAAGGGGAAAGGAGTCCAAGCCTTTACTGGCAATGAGGTGGTGAAATTCCAGAAGTGACCTTCTCAATGTCAAGACTTGGGGGGCAGCAAATTTAGGACTTCGGTGCCCTGTGCTAAGTCTCCCCGAGCTACTGTAACACATTACCACAAACTTGGTATCTTAAAAACAGTAGACAAATTCTTACGCCTGGAGCCCAGAAGTTCAAAATCAAGGTGTCAGCAGGGCCACACTCCCTTGGAAGGTGCTAGGGAAGAATCTTTCCCTGTCTCTTCCAGCGTCTGGTGGCTCCGGTGTTCCTTGGATTGTGGCCACGTCACTCCAATCTCTGCCTCTGTGACCATGTGGCCTTCTCTCTGTGTCTCTTCATCTGTCTGTTATGAGGACAGCCATCATTAGATTTGGGGTCCACCAGGGTAATCCAGGATGATCTCATCCCAAGATCCTTAATTTAATCCCATCTGCAAAGACCCTTTTTCCAAATAATGTCATGTTCATAGGATCCAGGTATTCGGTCCTGGGCATATATTTTGCGGGGGGCACCCTTCTGCCCATAGCCTTGGCAGAGGAAGGGTCTGGTCTATACACCCCACGTGATTCCTCACTCACAGCCAGATGTGGAAGAGAACTTTCACGTTCCAGATTTCACAGTCAGTAACTTCCTTGTTTCAGGAGCTGAGAGGAATAAAGGTGAGAGCTGGGGAGGGGAGGCGGGCAGAGGGGACTGAACAAGAAGGAACGTGGAGTTCTGGCTCAGCATTGACTCCCAGAGAGCCTGGGTGGCCAATTAACATGAAGGAGACGTGTCCCTATCAAGTTAGGCTGTGTCACCTTCGGTCCTGCCGCGCCTCTCTCTGCACTGCGCAGCCTCTCCATCCGAAAGACCGAGTCTTGGCATCCCCTGCGATCCCGCCAGGGCTGAGTGGGTCATTCTCTCCCCTGTACCCCCAGAGTCCTGGGTATGGGGAAGCATGTGGAGGTACTGCAGGAAAGCAGAGGGGTACAGAGATTGGACTCTGCTGAAAGGCTGAATATAAAACGTGTCGAGTCATTGGATAGAAACGTCTCGTGAGTGTCAGTAAGATTACAGAAGCATGGGCTTCCCTGGTGGCGCAGTGATTGAGGGTCCGCCTGCCGATGCAGGGGACACGGGTTCGTGCCCCGGTCCGGGAAGATCCCACATGCTGCGGAGCGGCTGGGCCCGTGAGCCATGGCCGCTGAGCCTACACGTCTGGAGCCTGTGCTCCCCAACGGGAGAGGCCACAACAGTGAGGGGCCCGAGTACTGCAAAAAAAAAAGATTACTGAAGCAAAAAGAGAGAAGGCTTGCTCCTGTGCTTTCCCCTGGTAGCATTCAATCGACAGGGTTGGCTTTATCTGTGAAGGAAGCCATGGAAAATATTTATTTCACACCCTACAGGGTGATTTCCCCCTTCTTAAAAATAAGCAAATTATGTCCCACAAAATCTAACATGAGGCTGTGTAAATTGTTGATTATTTAAAGCCACGAAAATGCCATTTCTATAAATGCTTGAGTCACAGGCTCTGACATTTGGGGCCACCCCGTGTTGGACAGAAATGACCAGGACAATCCCTGGCTGAGGTCAGCGTGGGGCTGCAGCTGGCTAAGCAGAGCCCACAGCTCTCATGAAGCTACTACAGCTGAAGCTCCCTCCTCACACTGGTCTCCAGCCAAGGGAAACCTGAGGGGCCACCACGGGGCTGCCACCCTTGTCATGTAAGCAGGGGCCTTCTTGTAACTGAAAAAAAAAAGCATGAGTCAAAGCTCATGAGGATGGACCCGCAAGATGAGTTCATTCAACTGGGATTCATTCAGGATCATCTGGGGAGTAAGGGGTGAGGTGGGAGAGGAAACAGGAGGCCAGGGCCAAGGCACTAGGATTTTACGCTAAGGGCGGATGAGAAGCAGAGTGGCGTAATCAGATGGATGTTTTAGGAAGATTATGCCACACATGATGTAGAAGCAGTGAAAACTGATAAATTTGATTATGTAAAAAGAGAATTTGTGGAAAACATTAAAATTTCTGCATGGAGAAAAACATGAATAAAGTCCAAACTACAAAGTGGGAAAAAAATATTTGCAAGTCATATCACAGAGAAAAGATTGAGTTCCTTAATTTCCAAAAAGCTGCACAAATCCATAACCAAAAGACCAAATTCTGCAAACAAGTGAACAAATAGTTCACAGAAATAGAAATAAAAATGAGTTTTAAACATATTAAAAGGTGGTCAAACTCACTCTTAATAAAGGAAATGCAAATAAAAGTACGAGATTCCATTTTTATCCACTAAATTTACAAAGATTAAAAACATATTTATATACAAGTCAGTTGGAGGAGGGCAGTAATCTCTACCTTCATGGAGGACAATTGTCAATATTAATTCAGAGTTAATGCAGATATTCTTAACCCAACCACTTCCAGGAACCTGCTCTGTGGCTACATGCATGTACGTGGATTTCCACTTGCAAAAGGAAAAGTCTGGAAGTGACATAGAGGTCCATTAACATGTGAATAGTGGTTAAGAACATCATTATGGGCTGAACGTGTCCCCCAAAAGATACGCTGAAGTCCTAACCTCAGGACCTCAGAATGTAACCTAATTTGGAAATAGAGTCACTGCAGATGTAATTAGTTAAGATGAAGTGGAATAGCGTGGGCCTATAATTATGGCATCCTTATAGGAAGAGGCAAGACACAGAAAGGAGAACGCCATTGAAGGCAGAGATGCACAGGGAGAGGAGGCCATGTGACAATGAAGGCTGAGGCTGGAGGGATGCAGCTGCAAGCCAAAGAACGCCAAGAATTGTCGGCCACCAGCAGAAGCTAGGAGAGAGGCATGAGACACGTTCTATCCAGAATCTCAAAGGAAGTGTGGCCCTGCTGACACCTTGATTTTGGACTTCCAGCCTCCAGAGCTGTGAGAGGATAAAATTCTATTGTTTAAGCCACACAGTTTTTGGTACTTTGTTACAGTAAGTAGCCTTAGGAAACTAAGACAGACACAAACTCTGGAGCTGGACCGCCTGGGTAGCATCCCTGCTCTGTCACTGACTGAGCTTTGTTTCTCAACTTCTCTGAGCCTCTATTTTCTCATCTTTAAAATGGAAATAACAAGCAACATATATCCTAGGGTTGATTTTAGACTGAATAAATTAATGCCTGAACTCTTCAACAGAACCTGGTGCATAGAATACTACTATCTCAGTGTTCACGAAATACAAATAGATACATTTTCCAATAAGATAGAGCAGGTGTATACAAGAAAGTACTGTGGAGGCCTTAAAATAATGCTGTGGATCTAATGCACTGAAATGGAGTGATCCCTACGATATACTAAGGAGGAGAAAGTATTAGTAGGGAAGAACTCCGTATTGGATCAGCTTCTTTTACTTTAACCTTTGTATTCTATTGCTCTTACTATAAGAATGTTGCCTATAGCCTGGAATATACATGATATCCCATTCTCAAAGCTGTGACCTTTAAAGGTATAACACTTTTCCATTCATTTAAAGATACGAAGTTGCAGAACAGAGAATAACATTTGTCTTGTTGGAGGTTTACAGGAATATCGTGGTGGGACCTACCTGGGCAGCTGCAGGAAAAAGGATTCCAGCACCAAGAAGACTGCAACAACCAGCCACACGCCCTCCCCTTTTAGTATAAAAGAAGCCTGAATTCTAACTTGGGGAAGATGGTTCTTTGGGACACTAGTCCACCATCTTCTCGGTCTGCTGGCTTTCCAAATAAAGTCTGTATTCCTTGCCCTCACAACTTATCTATCGATTTATTGGCCTGTCATGCAGCGAGCAGTACAAGCTTGGACTCAGTAACAAAAGCAAGGGGCAGGGCAACACATAATAAGGTGCTGCCATTGAGGTAGGGACAGGCAGAGACAGTGGTTCTATATTATATGTACTGACTGCCTTTGGAGGTAACTGTCAAGTGTAGGGGTCCCTGGAGGGGCATCTGTGGGACTTGAGGACAGGGCGGGAGGGTACCCAGTCTTTCCCGCATTCTTCATACTCTCTGAATTTTGAGTCATGTGCATGTATCACCTCTTTATAAATTAAATGAATATAAAATTTTAAAGAAAGGAAAACTATGCTGTCAACAATGAGAGGCGGGGGGACAAGAGCTCAGTGACTGGCTAAGACTCAAGGTCAATATTCAACTGGGAGATGATTTAGTCCTGAACATGGGCAGTGGGTGAGGAGAGAGAAGCAGGAATTAGAGGCATATCCAAAGATGCTGAGGACATGGACTCACGGAGATGTGAGAGAGAGGGAGACCTCAGGATGGCTCCAAGGACTCAGGCCTGGACCATAAGTGGATGGATGAGCCATCTGCTGAGATGCAGAGCGACAGAAGAAGCCCAGCTAACTTTTCTTGCCTAAAGCAGGAGGTGGGTGGTGGGGAGAGTAGAAAGTATTCACTTTGGAAAATGCCTTTTATGTCATTCTTATTTGGTCTATATTCCCATTTGCTCTCTACTCCGTCTCATGAACATGGACCCTTATGTATTCTAGAAAGGAAATTCAGCTTGGACGAAGCCAGGCTTATCTCCAAGCCCCACCACAGCTGTGTGAGCTTGGACAAGTCACAACCTCTCCGAACTTCATGATTAAATGAAGTCATAGATAAAGGCAGAATGTGAGGGCTACTGGAGGAGATTGACAACGAGACCTATTCCAATAGTAACTGTTGTCATAGATATAAAATTCCTTTTTTCCTCTCTGAGAATTTCATATGGATATGTAAGCAGGCTTATCTTTAAACCTGCTTCTGTTACAGTAAAAATAAAAGTCGTTTTTTCCTCCTGTAAAAGGGATCCTTTGAATTCTAAATAAATAGATTCTGGAATTCAGGGTTTTCTTTAAAAATGGGCAAATCCCAGGAGTCTGCATCTGCTCCCAGAGCCTCCAGTCAGAGTTATCTCTATGAACGACACGCCAGGCGGATAGGCATCTGTCCTCGGACAGGAGAGGCTGGGAGCTGCCCCGCCAGCTGGCAAGAGTGATAAGAGCAGCCACCGCCCCTTTCTGGGGGCTGCCCACACACACTTCCTATGAGTGACCTCTGTGCTAAAGAGCTTTACTAATGTCCTTACCTTGAATTCCAACTGCAGCTAACAAGGTATGTCTTGTAATTCCCAGTTCACAGATGGAAACATGGGGACTTGGAGAAGTTAAATGATGTGTCAGAAGCCACAAAATCCCACTGAAGGGCTAAAGCCAGGACTTGAACTCGGCTCTGTCCGAGTCTGTTCTCCTGACCTCTACATTATACTTGCTCCCCAGCTCGTTTCCAGTATGAAACACTCGCTGTGTGAGCGCGGGCCGCATTTCCGAGGTGGAGGCCCAGTTCCTGCTACTCTATCATGACAGTGGGGGGGACGAGGAAAGGTCCGGGAACAACCCCTCCCTGCCTCAGGCCTCCCGCACACATTGGATTCAATCACCAATTTGCATGGGATAAAGAGGCTCTGATCAGCTGTTTCTGTATCCTTCACCCTTCCTCAGAATTACATCAGCCGGCTTTCCACAGTATATGCCCCATGGAACACCAATCCTTCCAGCTGCCTTCTAGGGAAGCAAGAGAGAAGGGGTTCTGTGATTTAGTGAGTTTGAGAAACACAGCCTACTCTATTCTGTTCGGGAAATTCATGAAAACATTAGTGGGTTAAGGGCTTAGAGAAGAACAGCAAGAAAAACAAAATAAAACGAAGCAGATTAACCACATTTAAAGCAGTGCGTCTCCGTCTTATCCCACTAAGAACCCCTAATACCAGGCTTCCGGGGAAAGCCTCAGGTAGCCACTAGCTCAAGCAACTGCTCCCAGCCCCTTTCTGAGGCTCTCTGGGGTGGCTGGGAGGAACTGGTGAGAGCTGGCCCTGGAGGTGGGGAGAAGGGACTGTCACCTGGCCCCAGGGCCGCAGCCCACATGTGGCTAAGGCTCTGCTGTTTCTAATCGTTGGGTACCACGTGATCAATTACTAAGGGGCAGGATACACGGGCAGAAAAGGAGGTGAGGCTCTGCCCTAATGGGACTTGGCTGGTTGCCAGATCTTCACAGAGGGCCGTGGGTGCGCACTGCCCCATACCATGAGTAAGCATCACCCAGGCCCTTGACACACGGTCCAGGCTGCCCCCAACCCTTGTGGGCCCGACCCAGAGGCTGGGCCTTGCACCTGGTTCTGCCTCGGAAAATGCAGTCACCCATCTATTTGTAGCTTTATTTCATGGCCTGTATGTGTCTCTGCTCTTTAAATTCTCCTTGGAGCCAATAATATCTTACCAATTGCCTCATTAATTATGAATTAAATGAAATCTCTGACATGTTCTTTTCATATTTATATTTACATTCATTTTATTTTTAAAAAAATTATCTTTGATACTATGTATAACATAGACAACTGATGGGAACGTACTGTATAGCACAGGGAACTCTACCTAATGCACTGTGGTAACCTAAATGGGAGGGAAGTCCAAAAGGGAGGGGATGTCTGTATGTGTATGGCTGATTCATTTTGCTGTGCAGTGGAGGCTGACACAACATCGTAAAGCAATCATACTCCAGTAAAAATTAATTTTAAAAGTCACCTTTAACATTCCCATTTATACAGTTTTCTAAAACTAAACAGAATACCAGCCCCCTTTTCCCCTTGATTTCTTTGCTGAGTTCCCTTTCTTATTTCTTGACTTAAACATGTGATTTTTATTTTCTTCATTAACAATGAAAAGTATTTTATGTTACAGACTTGCATCTGCAATAGGAAGAAAAATGACTTCCCCCAAATCTTCACTCCTAATTCCCAGAACCTGTGAATATTATCTCGTATGGCAAAAGATGTGATAAAGCTAGGGCTCTTGAGAGGAGGAGCTTATCCTGGTTTATCTAGGTGGGCCCTAAATGCCGTCATTTGTATCCCTTCAAGAGTGACACCGAGGGAGATTGAATACAGACACACAGAGGTGATGTGAAGACAGAGTCAGAGGATGGAGCCACGCAGCCTCGAGATCACTGGGGCAGCTAGAAGAGGCGCTCCCCTGCAGCCCACAGAGGGGGCACCGCGCTGCCAACACCTTGATTTCACACTTCCGCTCTCCAGAACTGTGGGAGAACACATTTCTGTGAAGCCACCAGCTTTGTGGTAGGTTGTCACAGCAGCCACAGGAAACTAATACCTCATCTAATAGACATTTGGCCTTGTTGCGTGGATTTCCACGTATTGGGTGGTCATTGTCGGTATTTTCTAGGTAGCCTCCAATTGAAGCTTTTATTGATGGGTATTGACCTAAGAGATATTTAGGAGAAAATTGTGTTCCCTTCTTTTTAAGTGGGTTTTGTTAGTTTCTGCTACTGCTGATGATTAATTGTTATTTTTGGCATTCTGGATTTGGCTTGTGCTTTCTTTGAATTTATCCACATTTTTATCATGGTTAAAATTTATTATCAATTTTTTTAATATTCATGGGATTAGAAAAGTTGTAAAGCAACTTGTAAGGTGTAATAAATAAATAAATACATCTTTGCCTCATCCACATTCCTGTTTTTACCTACTTAATCTTAAAGGACTTCTTCTTCTTAATGCTAAATTCTCCTACTTTTATTATGTTTGTGATAATTTCTCTTTGTATTATTGACAGATTTTGCTTTCTAAATTTTAATACTATGCAATTCATCCCATACAACTTTGTGATTGTTTTGTTTTCTTTATATACTTTATCAATTTATAGAAACCAAAATTTAGCCTTTGCGGTTTTTTGTTTGTTTGTTTTGTCTTATGAGTGCTTGAAAAGGGCTTTGAAAATACTTTTTCCTCAAACTTTTGAGCCACTTCCTTTTACATGTGCCTCATGGAAACAATACATAGCTGAATTTGGGGTTTTGTTTATTTTTTTGTCCAATCTTGGAGTAAGCATGAGGTGTAACCCATTTACATTTATTGTCATAACTGATACTTTTGCTCTTGTCTTCATCACCTTGTTTTATAAGATACTGTTAATGATTTATTCTTCTTTCCTTTGCTTTGATTTTATTGATTTATTTATTTATTTTTAGTTTATTTATTTTTGGCTGCGTTGGGTCTTCGTTGCTGTGCGCGGCCTTTCTCTACTTGCGGCAAGCTGGGGCTACTCTTCATTGTGGTACACGGGCTTCTCACTGCAGTTGCTTCTCTTGTTGTGGAGTACAGGCTCTAGGCACACGGGCTTCAGTAGTTGTAGCACATGGTCTCAGTAGTTGTGGCTCATGAACTCTAGAGCGCAGGCTCAGTAGCTATGGCACACGGGCCTAGTCGCTCTGCGGCATGTGGGTTATTCCCGGACCAGGGCTTGAACCCATGTCCCCTGCATTGGCAGGCCGATTCTCGACCACTGCGCCACCAGGGAAGTCCTACATACCACTTTAAAATCTTCTGGACACACTGGTACTCACCTACAGCTTCAAGAAGCCATCTCTCACAGATTTGCTCTTGGGATAAGGCCTGGCCACCTTTTTATTTATTCATTCAACAAAAGTTTAATGGATGCACACTATGTGCCAGGCAGGTGCAGGCCCCAGGAATCAGAGACGAGCAAAGATGGTTTGGTAAAGGAGAGAGAGACCCTAAGAAAGTAATCATCGATAACTGGATAAGTAATTATTGTGATAACCATATAGCTGCCTTCAAATTCTACTGATGTAGAGCAGTTGAAAGGAAGTATAACTTGACTTGCTTGTAAATACATCCCTGTAAATAACGGATCTCCATAAGGTCTGGGTTTCCTCTTACAAGCAATGCTGCTTTATGGGAAAGGTGAGCTGCACACGGGCCCTTAGCAGCATTTCGGAATCTGTCCTCTTTCTGCTAGAATCCATTTCTGACCCATGCCCGGCACCCTCCCCGAACTACCAGCTGGTGCAGGGTTTTCTGTTTCTATATCTCATGCCCATTTCAATAGGAACCAGGAGGAAAGAATCACAATCTTTGTTCTTTTTTAGGAAGATGGTAAGTTTTCTCTTCCATGTAGCCCCAGAAACTAGCACAGCAACTAGCCATTGAAATAGTGACTTAACCAGTACCCTTTGCTCTAAGCTGCTTCAACTTTCGAGAAGAAGAGAGGACATAGAAATGTATACATTGTCATAGTCCTGACTCTGTCCTTCTGTGACTAGGCAAGCCTGAGAGACTCCCCTCACCCTCCAAGACTTGGTTTTCTTCCCCACCCTGCTGTGGCAGGACAGACGCAGTGCCCACAGTTAAGCAGCATAACTGTCATAAGGTGTCCAATCACATCTGCCCTTACTTGTCAAGAACTCCCTGACGGCTGCCTGCTGCCACACCCTGGCCTCAGGGCTGGAGCCTTCCTAAAGAAGATGAGGTGCAAAAAAAAAAGACCTAATGACTGCATTAGGTCTTCCCTGCTGTGCACAGGCTTTCTCTAGTTGCGGCGAGCAGGGGCTACTCTTCGTTGTGGTGCACAGGCTTCTCATCGCGGTGGCTTCTCTTGTTGCAGAGCACGGGCTCTAGGCACGCGGGCTCAGCAGTTGTGGCACGTGGGCTCAGTAGTTGAGGCTCACGGGCTCTAGAGCGCAGGCTCAGTAGCTATGGCACACGGGCCCAGCCGCTCCGCGGCATGTAGGATCTTCCCGGACCAGGGCTTGAACCCATGTGCCCTGCATTGGCAGGCGGATTCTTAACCACTGCGCCACCAGGGAAGCAGTCAACGGGTCAGAAATGGAAGCCCATGGGCCTCAGGTCTTGCCCCAGATCTGGGCGCAGCAGCAGAGGAGGCCATGGGGGCAGGAATTGACATTCACTGGGAGAAACAGTGAAAGCGAATTCAGGAGACATCCAGAAATTCCACAGCAAGAAATAGATCTAGAACCAGAGTTACCTGCCAGGCCTCCAGGGAGACAAGTGGTTGGGAGAAGAGACTGTACCAGAAGTCAAAGAGGTTGAGTGAGTCTTGTAGGCGCACGCAGGCCCGTGGACCCTCTATGACAGCTGGAGCAGACAGTCTTAGGGCTGCACCCTGATGCTGTGGTGCTCTGACCCTGATTCATCCTGTTGTTCCGGGAAACAACTTCAGGACGAGACCACCATGGTTTCCGCTTCAGCCCTCCACTGTGATCAATCGTTGTAACTAAACTTTTCCAGTGACTGCTGATGCCAAACTGCAGTTTCCCAAGAGGCCCACCCACGAGGAAGAGTTTATGGATTTTGGGATCCAACCAAACCCACTGGGGCCAACTACAGGGCCAGATCCCGGCAGGGGGAGCAAAACCCCAAGAGAGGGAGTCCCCGTGGATGGTGTGGGAAGAACAGGAGGGTTTTTGAGACTCAGCTCAGCTGTAACAGCTCAGTCCACACTCTGGCCCCTCCACGGCAGGGCCCCCAGCCTACCTACCCTGCAGCCAACAGGGCTTGCAGAGAACATGAGTGTCAACTCAGTCACTGCCTCTGTCCCACCTCTGTCAGCATCTCTTCTGTCACCAAGGGAGATGGCTCGCCATCCATCTCAGTCTCGCGGACAAACGTACTCAAAGAACTTCAGCTTTGGGGTAGGCATGAAGAGGCAGGAAGGGAAAAAGTTCACCTACATAGTGTCCAGCTCTGCCTTCCCCCAAATGTAGTACCTAATAGGAGGCGCCATTCATAAGGAGAGTTGGCTGCTGGCTAAGATTTTCCCTTTTTCTTTTTCTTCTTTTTTTAAATCTGGTGTTTATAATTCCAATTGGTGTAAAATTTCCCGATGCTTAACACATCACATTACTGGCACTTTCGAATGAACGACTCATTCCCGAATAATTGACCAGGTTTGTAATTTGGGAAGTAAAATCACATTTACGAGTCCCTCGAGGGGAGGGTCTATATTGCGGTGCATAGAAAGTAGATAAATCATAAGAGCAAAATCTGCAAACATTCCCATTAGCCTTTGTCCTTGCATTAAGGCAGTGCCTCTTCAAAGCGCACAGCTGCCTAGAATCACCAGAGCGCCTTCAAATCGGACCCTGTTTTATCTCGATGGTAAAATTACATGTTGGTCACCGTAATCCTATCTGTGTCCAATGGGTCGGCCATTCTCCGAATCCCCCCCTGTCCCAGCCCGGCTTCTCAATCCAGTTCAAACCATCCAGGCCACACTGACTTTGAGTGCTTTGTGGCCAAATGTGGAAACTCATCAAGCAGAAATACTCCCCAATTAAGCCAGATTCCATCCCAAGGAGCACCCACAAATAATAAATAGGTGCATTGCCGATTTAGGGTTCAAGAAACCCACAACATGATCCTAATAAGATTTGACAAGGGGATTTTTTTTTTTTTTTTTTTAGTGGTTGAGAGTTAACTCTTATTATTTTGTTTTAACTACACACATGCACTCATTTTTAAGCATATCTATTTTTAAGGGCCAAAAAGTACATATGGAACCGAAAGGCAGACTCGAGCCTGCAGTCTTTGGTGTTGAACCCTAATTGTATTTTTATGTGCTGTGGATTTGAAATCTAGAAGTCCTGGGATTTTAAGCCTCAGGTCCTTTTCCCACTTTTCCAGAGAACTGTAAATTAGTTTAGTATGCTTGAAAGAACCCCTAATTGTAACTGCTCTTGTTGACATATCAACTTGGGGCCGCACAGAGCTGGGTTTGGGACCGTTGCCCTTGGTTTTGTAGTTACAGTACATTTTAAGGGCCTGACAGGTCCGGTGCTAAGATGTTCTGAATTAGATTTGAATTACAACCGCTAAATGCCCCTGTCAAAGATTGTTAGGCCTGACGCTAGCCATATACCGTGAGTTGACTGTTCTGATGCAAGGCCGGCGGCTTAAACAAAGACATGCCCCCAAGTTTCATTCCGAATTGTCAAAACGTAATTGAGTTAAAAAGAGCAACTACAGCATAAGAATTGCAATCTTTGCTGCTTCTTTTCACTTTGAAATAAATCCAGGGGACAATTTAGCTGCATCATAGGTGCAAAATGAGAAGAGTGTTTTCTACCAAGATGCCATGCGCTTAAAAAATAAAACTCCAGACCCGTTCCTGTATTGCAGGATCAGAAGAGCCAAAGACCTTTTCAAATACCTTTCAGTTGTGGACTTAGTCCTTCCCAAATGAAAGGAATAAAAACAACCAGCCGGACAGTTGACCCGGCCGTGCCAGATATGTGGTTGTCACTCAACAAATATTGGTTCATGGAAATGAACAGATGAATTTTAAGGTCATGGGTAGAGAGATGGGACATCGGAGTCGGGCAGCCTGGCTTGGATCCCCTTCCTGCTGCCAGACATGTGACTCGACCAATGGTTTGTCTTTTCTGAACCTCATTACCCTCATTGGCAAAGCTGAGGATAGCCAAGCCTACAACCTCGCGTGTTAACTGCGACCATGACTGTTAAAGCACATTACAGTCACTTGATACATTTTCTTTCCTTTCTTCAAAAGATCACCCACAGCAAGGTTTCAGGATGCTGTTCTGGGGACTTCCAGCCATAAGCCATAGAGAAGCAAGGCCTGGAGAGGCTGGAACATGGGTGTCCAACTCAAAGGCTACCAGGCAGCACATCTACATGGGAAGCTGCTGGGGCCACGTAAGGAGTGGTGGAGATCGTGATGGCTGAAGAACACCTGCTCCATCTACAATTTCCCAAATTCGAGTTTCAAATACCTGGGCCAGAGCAAACTTAGCTGCCAGTGGATTCAGCCAGGGGCCAATAGTTTATCCCTAGAAGACGCATATCTTCTTATATTTAAGGGAAGGCAGCGGGTAGAGTAGAACTTGGGTTGTTAAATAAAATATAGGATGGCCAATTAAATTTGAATGTCAGGTAAATCATTTATTAGTATATGGACCTCCTAAATATCACATGGGCATATTTTTAAAGTATTCACTGTTTATCTGAATTTAAATTTTGTTGTTGTTTTTCCTTTTTTTTTTTTTTTTTCTTTTGCTAAATTTGGCAGTGCCTGTTAGAAAAAGCCTGGAACTGGGAATCGAAAAAGACCAAAGCTGAAATCCTGCTGCCCCTTAGTAATGCATTTCACCTCCTGGAGTCCAGGCAGAAGAATGGTAACACTGGTCCTGACTCACAGGAGAGGGAAAAAGACAGCGCGTTGCCATAGGACTTAGGACGCTGTGGGAGGCTCTGTTGAGGTTCACTGCTGCTATTATTTCATAACTGGTGAGTGCCATCAAAACGCACAGTGCAACAGGGAGATCAGCTCGGTGCTTTGCGACCACCTAGAGGGGCGGGGGAGGGAGGGGGGGAGGGGGGGAGACGCGAGAGGGAGGAGATACGGGGGCATATGTACATGTATAGCTGATTCACTTTGTTATAAAGCAGAAACTAACGCACCATTGTAAAGCAATTATACTCCAGTAAAGACGTTAAAAACAAAAATGCACAGTGCAAGAGGCTGTCTCCTTAGCCTAGTGAGAAGTCCCTCCCGCCCTTGTGAAGAAAAGTACGCAGTGTCTCGACTACACATGTATTTCTTAGCAGGGATGGAAATAGCAAGTTATCGTATTGCATACTTGGATTCTTGGACTTGGAACAATGAGCACAAATCTGGGCAGCTTAGCATGAAAAAAAAAATACCCCGAAGAAGACGTTCCAGTGGCTTGTTTGGGGGATCCCCCAACCAGGGACGAGAGAGTGTGATGAAAGATGAGGTTCTCCGCCTGCATCTGGAAAGACCATTTTGTGCTTCATTAGGGAAAAGCCGGAGGCGCCCAGGAATGCTGGCCCTGGCAAGTGGACAAGGAGAGGGAAAGAGCAGGTAGCACACAGGGACAGAGAGTTCGCAAAAGCTGGAGGGCTTCGACTGGCCTTAGCCATTGACGCAGAGGACTGGGGCCAGCTGCCCTCTTTTTAGGCTGCAGAGAAATCTCTCCCATGCTCTAAAATAAATAAATGGAAGGAAAATTAATAATTTTTGTGCGTCATGCATAAAGCCAAAAAGCAGAAATATCCTCCTTTTTGCAAAAAGCGGGAAATGCTGAAATGATGAACTACGTGTCTGAAGTTAACCTACTGGCGCGCCCCGTCAGATAAACAGGCTCTTATGAAAGTAAATTATTTCTCGGTTGAGAGAAGATTCAGACTGACCAAGGAAAAGGAGACATTTGTCTCCAGGCCCATCAGCTCCAGCATTTAAGCCACAGGTTGGGGGGAATGAGCTCAACGAGACACCCCTTCGCCCCTTCATTAATTTCCAATTCCATCAAGAAGCCGATCTGCTCTGATCGGCCCCTTCGCCCCCACTTCCAGCGGCCTGATTTCGGATGCAAGTTATAGCTCTGGAGTTCAAGCTGCTGCCGCTTAAGAAGGCTTATTTTGACACAGTAATTACAGGGCTCGAACGATGCTTTACATTAGAGTATAAAACACTCATTAAATTAAAATTCTTCCATGAAATCATGAAAATAAACAGTCTGTCCAAACTGGCATCAACAAATTCACAGGGCGTCTCTGCGTTTTCTCAGGCCCAGGCTGCATTTAACCATGAAGTGTGAACGGCTCACATTCCTCTGAAGGCCGCATTCTGCTTCTTTTTAAGATTATTGCTTTAATTGTTTTTACAACTTGTAAGATTTTAAAGCTATTAAGCTTCAAAGTTGGGGGGGGTGGGACAACTTGAAATGGGGACCCCTGTACCCTGCTCAGCTTGCTGGTGGGGGACAGGTCACCCCTCCTAGCCCCAAGCCGATTAAAATGGGACAATTAAAATGCAAGGGATAAGAGGGGATGGACAATTTTTGCACAGCCCCTTGAGGGATAGAAAATAAACCGCACATTTCAAGGGTTTTAGACAGGAGAGGTGGCAGGAAGAACGTCAGGGCAGCATGGTTTGGTGGAAAGAGCAGGGGACTTAGAGCCAGCCGACTGTACATGAACTTGGCAACTGGCTTTTCTGAGCTCACTTTCCTTACGTATAAAATGAAGCGTGATGTGTTAGCTATGCTCTATAAATGTCATCACAAACACTGAGTTAGCCAATATCGAACCATTGCTCTTGGGAGAAACATAGGGTCAGGCTCCCGAGAGCCTCTGATCACAATATTTTCATCAACTGATCAACACGTAACCTTGTTTTATGTGTGTCTCTCTTTGGAGACACCTTATTTAATAGATATTGCTGACTCATCAACATTGAACGCATGGCCAGCGTAACTCACATCTGAATTAACGCACGTATTTTCTCAGTAAGACACATTACAACCTTCTTGACCTTGACAGCATGACGCATGGGGGCCACTATAACAGGGATATCGCCAACAAAAGGTGCAAAAATGCAAAAAATAGAGCGCTAAATAGACTGCAACCAGGACCCTTGTTTCCAGCCCGTGAACAGAACCTGGAAGGCAGAGCATTGCCTCGTTCAACCTCGGGTGTGAATATCCACACATTAGGTGACCCAAAGGTTTCACTGCTCTGTGCATGCCCATGGAAGACTTCCAAAGCACCCCCAAGTTTGACTCGGGGTTACAGGTAAATTTTAGCACAGAGGCAAGGTCACATATCCGGACTCCACGAATAACGAAGGTTGACGGTACTCGATAGGAATGCAAAGGGGGGTTTCTTAAAAAGAGAAAAAGGGAAGGTAGACGCTTTGCCTTCCTAGCCGGGGCTTCAGGGAATGGAGTGGAGATGACACAGTGTCACTTGTATCAGGAAGAATAAACCTCGGTACTGCTCCCTGCCACCTACAGAGACTGGAGGGACACGAGCTGTGACAAACAGTTTGTTCAAGTTGCAGGAAAAACAAATTTTAAGACACAGGGTCTCTAGCAGCTTGTTTAGCAAAATATGTTGATGGGCCACAGGCTTTGTCCAATAGGTGGAGGGGAGAAGCTCTAGAAAGAGGACAAAATTGAAGCAGGGATTGTTCAAGCTTTCTAAGGTATTCAGAGAGCATGGCAAGTAGGTGGGAGGAGAGCTGTGCAAAGATGCCCAATATGGCCACGCTCTCCTGATGAAGATGCGGTCTCCCCTGACCAGCCCATATTCCATTTTAAGCTGTGTGCACCACCGTGCTGCCAGGGCTGCAGGCTCCATGTGCTCAAGCTCCCGTACCTCGGGGGATTTGGGGGAAATCCCAAAGAGAATGGACCAGAACACAGGAGGTAAGTTGGGGGAAACATGGAGAAGCTGCTGGAAGCAGAGCTTAGAGTTGGTGAAGATGAGGAGAAACATACACCCTAGACAAAGAGCCTCCAGAGAAATTGGTTGGAGCATGCTGATGGGGGTCCCCTCACACATAGGGTAGGGGTTCAAGCCATTTCCCTTTAACTGTTCAAAGGAAAGGGGGCCCCAAAAGCAGTATTAGGAAACACCTAAGAGGCTAATACTTGGGTGGCTACAAAGATCTAAAATAATTTATCCAAAGTGCTCAGAACATAATGGAGCTCAAAAAAGAGTAATGTAGGCATAATGGTTACAAATAAAATGTATTGCCTTTAAATTCCCTGGTGGTCCAGTGGTTAGGACTCCACGCTTTCACTGCCAAGGTCCCAGGTCTGATTGCTGGTAGGGGAACTAAGGTCCCGCAAGCTGCGAGGCATGGCCAAAGGGAAAAAACATGTATTGTCTTTCTTTTACCTCCAATTCTCTCCCCTGCCTCTCACAGTATGACAACTCCTCAGAACAGAAACTGAGTCTTTGTCATTTCTGGATCCGCTGTGCTTAGAAGGAGGCCCGGTACACAGTAGGTACTCAGGAAACATTTACCAAAAGCAGAAAATGATCATGTATTACATGAAGACCATCACCTGCCTTCTGAAAGGAAGTGTTGCTGTGATGGGAAGAAATTCGCAGGGCCCACAGCCTGGAATAGATGTCCAGTGTCTCCAAAGCCAGTACCAGAAAATAACCTGGACTCCCCCAGGGTCCCAGACTTTCCAACCAGGGCCATGAGGAGCCCCAGATGGCTGTTGGGTGTGCTCTGGGAACCAGGGGGACAGGTCAATCAGAGGGAAGACCAAGCAGGCCTGGTTCAGGAAGCCCCATTCAACATATTCCACCAGCCAAGCAGCAAAGCTATAAGTTTCTTAGATTATTCAAGGTAGTATTCAACAAAACAGAGATCTTTGTTTTAAAAAAAATTAATAAAGCACACATTTGCACACTGCTGATAGCTGATCACTTAATAATGGAGAGAAGAAAACTGAGATTCAGAGTGAAAGGGACTTGACCAAGCTCATGAAACAAGAAAGGTGCAGACATCAGCCCCAAAGCCAGGCTCCACTATACCATTATACCTCCTGGCATACGTCCATTTAAGTATGCCTTCCTTATATCAGTCAGGATGAACTAGACCAGGCTGCTGTAACAAACAAGCCCCCAAATCTCTGGAGCTTAACCCAAAACTTGGTTGCTCACTCACACAAGCTCCAGTGCAGCTCTGGGTGATTCTCCAGCACAGCCATCCTCCATGCAGTGACTCAGGATTCAGGATGTGTCTTTTGTGTGGCTTCACCACCTCAACATTCTGTCCTCCTCCATCATCAGGGAGTCCAGGGAGGACCAGACAGGAGAATCAGTCACACAAGAGCTCTTCCTTGCCTCCACCTAGAAATGTCATGCACCACTTCCTCTCACACTTCATTGGCCAGAACTCATCACATGACCCCACCTCCTTGTGCGGGGGCTGGGAAGTGTGGTCTTCTTATGCCCAGGAAGGAAAAAAGAACCAGATACCAGTTCTGACCAGTTGTGGGTTTTTTATTCAATCCCTTGGAGAGTAGAAAAACCCTGGGACCTGGAGTCAGCAAACCTGAGTTCAAGTCCTGGTTCCACCAGGTTGTGACATGTGATCTCAGGCAAGTCAGTAGAGCATCCTGAACCCCATGCTTCCCTCAAGTGGGTGCAATAGTCATACTTACCTTCTCTCAGGAATATTTTGAGGTTCAAAGGACTGAGGCATATAAAGTTGATTTGAAAGTTGTAATGAAGTCTACAAATGTTACTTATTTTAATCGTTACCCAAAGGTTAGGCCCTTGTCAAAGCTAAGCCAGAGAATTGTTAAACCCAATGAAACCACATAATTAACTCTCAAATGAGTATACACTTGACAAAAAGAACCAGTGCAGTGCATAAATAGTACATGCCTATGGAGGCCTGAGAAAGATCCAGAACTGGAAAGAACTGGGAAAATCGTCTCCCTCCTGCTTCTCATTGTATGTGAGACTGCACCTATCATTCCAATCCTGTCACTAAAATTATAAATACCTTTGTGGACTTAGGAGGCTTCACTGAACCCAACTTTTTTTGGTTTTGCTCATAATCGGCATTTTTAAAAATTTTTTTTATTGAAGTATAGTTGATTTACAATGTTTCAGGTGTACAGCAAAGCGATTCAGTTATATTACACATATATGTTCTTTTTCGGATTATTTTCCATTATAGGTTATTACAAGATATTGAGGTCTTTGTTGTTTATCTATTTTATATATAGTAGTTTGTATCTGCTAATTCAATTCCTAATTTATCCCTCCCCACTTCCCCTTTGGTAATCATAAGTTTGTTTTCTATGACTGTGAGTCTCTTTCTGTTTTGTAAGTAAGTTCATTTGTATCATTTTTGTAGATTTTGCATGTGATATAATATGATATTTGTCTTTCTCTGTCTGACTTACTTCACTTAGTATGATAATCTCTAGGTCCATCCATGTTGCTGCAAATGGCAATATTTCATTCTTTTTGATGGCTGAGTAGTATTCCATTGTGTATATATATCATATCTTCTTTATCCATTCATCCCTGGATGGACACTTAGTTGCTTCCATGTCTTGCCTATTGTAAATAGTGCTGCTATGAGCATTGGGGTGCATGCATCTTTTTGAATTAGAGTTTTCGTCTTTTCTGGATATATGCCCAGGAGTGGGACTGAATTGAACCCAAGTTTTAAAATCATCATTTGGCACTTTCCCCATCTTGTTCATCCTGGAGCTTCTTGTAATGCTTAGTTGTCAGCAAAATGCAATTGTGATGGAAAAAACATGGATGGGATTCCGGGCTGTTGAGCATAAAGTGAGATAGACACATGCATACCTTGCTGGTCTGGACACGGATCAGAACAATTTTTTTTTTTTTGGCTGTGCCACTTGGCTTGTGGGATTTTAGTTCCCCGACCAGGAATTGAACCCGGCCATGGCAGTGTAGGCACTGAGTCCTAACCACTCGACCGCCAGGGACTTCCCTAGAACAATATTTTTGAATAGAGTAATATCAATATTAATATATCAAAACCTTTGACTCAAGGATTCCATATTGAGGAATCTATTTAAAATACATACATAACATAGAGTTACGTACATAGATATTAACCATAGCCATATTAACCATAATATTTTGTATAATCATGAAAATTTTTAAACTATTTAAATATCCAACAATAGGCGGGCAGTAAAGATGAAGTGGTGGAACATTATGCAACCAGTAAAAGTAATAACAATAAAGAATTTGCCATGAAATGAGAACATGTTTCTGATAAAAATGTTATAGAAAAATAGCATTTATTTACTTTCTTCAATTTCAATGAGAAGCTACTATCTACTAGGCTAGGAGCTGAGATGAAAAGCATTTCTTTCTTTCCTTATACATTCATTCAAACAAAATTTATTGATGGCCTGGTATGTATCAAGCACTCAGCTAAGATCTGGATACAAAGTCATCCATTTACTTATTCATTCATTGAATATATATATTTTTGAAAGCTTCCTAGTCAGGCAGTACAGTAGGAAGTAGGAAGCAAAATTGCATGTTAGTGAATAATACCAATGTGGAAAAAAGGCTGGAAGGAAAATACACTAAAATGTTCATAATGATTAACCCTGGGAGTGGGATTCTGAATAATTTTTATTTTATTGTTTATATTGTCCGAATTTTCTGCAATGGATATTTGTTACTCTTGAAATCAGGAAAAAAAAAAAAAGATGAATAGAAGGAAATTGAAAATCAGAAGTGGGGCATAGTTGTGAACATGAGTTTGCAGAGAGTTTTGCATGGGGGACAATGAACTCAGATGCAAACATTGTCCCCTGGCTCCAAAACAAGTTCCTGCCCATCTCTGCTTCCTTCTGACACCAACGGCATTTGTTTTCTTAATGAATGGGGTTTAACTGTCCTTCCATGTTGCAACTAGTTTTCTCTTTGAAACAGAAAAATCACAGAACTTTTAAACAGATCTGAATTTGGGCCCTAGCTCTGTCACCTACTAGTTAGGAGACCTGGAAAGAAAATTGTTTAAGCTCTCCAGGCCCCTACTTCTGGATCTGTAAAATGGGATGATAATAGTTCCTCCTTAGCTGCCCATGCTGGGTAAGTATGTAACGCACCTGGTGCATAACTGAGAGATGTTCATCACATGTTATTTACCTCCCCTAAATATCTCCCATCCTCCATCCATTCTGGGAAATACCAGGAATTCTGATATGGTATTCTAAAATATATTCAAGAATAACAGACTTATGAGAAATATTCCAGGAGTCCAGAGATAGCTTCCAGGGTGGATACACCATCTCTGTGATGTCCTCATGGCCAGGGTCTTTCTCCCTGCCAGCTAAGTGGGTGGCTCCCATCCTCTTGGTCTCAAAACCACTCCTTTTGAAGCCAGAAAGCAATAGTTTTCCCAGTAATCTGAAGTTACAAGCTGCTGTTTTCTCCTTATTGAGTCAAAGGGCAATGCCAGCTGCAAGGGAGTCTGGGAAAGTAATTTTAAACGGAGAACATTGCTATCCTGAACAGAATCCGAGGTTCTGTTTATAAGGAAGAAGGGAAGAGGGTAATGAGTAGGCAACTGTGTCTGCTGTGGTTTAATATCCTTTACCAGGAATGTGGCTCTGGGACTCTGTTCGCAAGAAGTAATCCAAAAAGACTTGATGTATAAAGACATTTATCGCTGAATTATTTTTAATAGTAAAAAGTTGAAAGCAAATTAAGTATCTAAAAGAAGGGATTGGTTAATCAAGTTATAAGGTACATTCACTCGATAAAATATTATGCAGCCACTAAAATTATTCTTAAGGAGACTAGGAGGCAACTGGAAAAATGCTTATCCTATTATGTTAAGTGGAAAAACAGAATATAACATCATCTCTACTCATGTCTAAAACTATGTAAAATATGTACACACAAAGAAAAACACTGAAGGGAACTATAGAAAATGATAGCAGCCCGGACCAGGTGACAGTGTTGTGTATGGAAAATTTTTTTCTTTATTTCAAAATTTTCTGCAATGTTACTCGATTATTTTTTCCAATAAAGAAGTTACCCATCAAAAATCAAATTATCCGAAAAGCCTAGCAGAAAATACAATCAAATATTTGTCAGACTCCGGGAAGGGTGGTGATCTTCTAAGCTTTGAAGCCAAAGAAAAAATTTGCAAAGGAAAAGACATGCAAGTCCGATGAAACAAAATATAAACATTCTGCCAAATGTAAGCTTTAACCGATACACTTTATTTAGCAAAAGAAATCATTTTAACAGTACACACACTACTGGCAATGTTACGTTGTAACCCTGGGCTGGCTGGCAGGGGAAGATGGCATGAGGTTTTTGGAAGTCAATTTGGCAACATAAATCAAGAGCTGTAAATACCATCACAGGTTTTGTCTTGGCATGGTCACCCTGGAAACCGTATGCTGAAGACACAGTTCAGTAGAAGATAAAGCTACATGCAGGTAGATTTTCCTTGCAGTGTTGTCTATAAATGCCACCCTTGTAAAGCTCCTCATGACATGCCAGTGGCTTAGAAGAGCACACATGACACTTCCTGCAATACTCTTCAGCCTTATAGTATGAAGACAATTCCGTAAACTGGAAACGTGTTTTGCTATAACAACAGATGTTAAAGAATAGAGTGGACAGGGCCACAGAGGCCACTTATTCAAGAAGCATTTATTGAGCACCTACTGTGTACTAGATGCTAAAGCTAAGCACAGGGCTTTGGGAGGGTGAGTGGAGGGGAAAAGTGCAGAACTTCTGGTGTGCAGCCATGTGACTGTGTGTAGGTGTGGGCACATGTGTGTGAGGTGTGATGCTTTGTGATGTGGAGGGTGTGTACAGGGCTGCATGGGAATGTGCAAGGTAAGATTATGGGTGATTTGTTTTCTCTGTTCAGAACTTTATTATAGTTGTTATATTACTTTTAAAAGAACATTTTTAACTTCCAAGCTCAAGAAATTGAGAAAGGGCATGTGTCTGAGTCATTTAAAAATGTCATCTTCATCCCAAAAGTTGGATATTTAGACAATTGAGAGCAAAGTTTCAGCCACCACCGTTTAGAAATGTAACTAGTTAAGCAACAGGACCTACTGTATAGCACAGGGAACTATACTCAATACTTTGTAATATCCTATAAGGGAAAAATATCCGAAAAAATATATATAACTGAATCGCTTGGCTGTACACCTGAAACTAACACAACATTGTAAATCCACTACACTTCAGTTTTCAAAAAATCTTTTTAAAAAGAAATGTAACTAGTGCTGCTAAGGACCATTTTTAATTTTATTAATTTTATTAATTTTATTAATTTTAATTAAATTAAAAAACTGAAGCGGTATAAAATATTTCTGGTAAACACTCTGTTATATTCATTACCTATCATTATCGTGAATTAAAATGAATTTTACCTGTTTGCCTTTCCTTTTCTATTATGGCTACCAAAAATTATAAAACTCATACATACCTTCCATTATATTTCTGTTGGACAGTGCTGTTCTACATGTTAAACTTTGGCAATTATGTTATACAAAAATAGGTTCTAGTTTGGAACTTGTCTTTACACTGTTCATAATAATATCTTTGGGCAATCAGAATTCTCTACCTCTATCGCTTTTAGGTAGGGAAAGATTTCTTAAAGATGACTCCCAGGGCTTCCCTGGCGGTGCAGTGGTTGAGAGTCCGCCTGCCGATGCAGGGGACGTATGTCCTTGTTCATACACACCACTGTCTTAGTCACAACCATTTAATACTCCACACACCTGCCAGGGTAAGTTACCCTGACTGCTCTTTCTTCTTCAGGAGGGTCTTTGTTATTCTTGGCCTTTGGATCTTTTGTATAAGATTTAAAATCAACTGTCAAATTTCTTCAAAAAAATAGTGGGGAAACCCCCTGGGAATTTGATAGAAATGGCATTGGATCAATCAATCAATTTGGAAAGAACTGATGTCTATCAAATAATAAGTCTTCCATACATGCAGATGTACGTCCTTCCATTTATTTAGATATTTTTAATACCTCTTGACACATTTTTATAGTTTCTGACTTTGTCTTGATCTATTTGGCTTGTTCTATTCCAAGATACCTTAATTTTTGTTGCTGCCGCAAATGATAACCTCTTAATGCATTTTCTAACTGTTCATTGTTGATATGTAGAAATGCAACTAATATATACATATATTGCTTTTTTTTTTTTTTTTTTGCGGTACACGGGCCTCTCACTGTTGTGGCCTCTCCCATTGAGGGGCACAGGCTCCAGACGCACAGGCTCAGCGGCCATGGCTCACGGGCCCAGCCGCTCCGCGGCATGTGGGATCTGCCCAGACCGGGGCACGAACCCGCGTCTCCTGAATCAGCAGGCGGACTCTCAACCGCTGCGCCACCAGGGAAGCCCCATATGCATATATCGCTTTTATATCTAGTTTATTATTCTGCTCAGGCTGCCATAACAATACCACAGATTGGATGGCTTAAACAACAGAAATTTATTTTTTCACAGTTCTGGAGACTGAAGTCTGAGATCAAGGTGCTGCCAGAGATAGTTTCTGGTGAAGCCTCTTTCCTTGGATTGTAGACAGTTGCCTTCTTGCCATGTCCTCAAATTACCTTTCTTTTGGACACACACGGAGAAAAATCCCTGCTGCCTTTTTCTCTTCTTAGAAGCACACTAGATTAGGACCCCACCCTTATGATCTCATTTAACCTTAATTATCTCCTTAAATGATCTGTCTCCAAATATAGTCACATTGGGGGTTAGGGCTTCAACATGTGAATCGCGGGGTGGGGAGCACAATTCAGTCTATGACATCTAGTAAACTCGTAAAATCCCCTTATTAGGTCTGATAAATTTTCCATAGATTCTTTTAGATTTAGGACAAGAATATCATCTATGAATAAGGACACTTCTGTTTCCACTATTTACATCCTTTATTTCTTTTCTTATTTTCTGTTTTGACTAGGACCTCCAGCCAAGTGTTAAGTAGAGGGAATGATAGAAATTTTTGTCTTATTCTTGATTTTAAAGGGAAAGATTTTAACATTTCGCTCTTGAGTAGGATATTTGGTAGAGGTTTTTGGCAGATACTTTTTGCCAACTTAAGGAAATTCCCTTCATAGCTGCTAAGAGTTTCTACCATAAATTGAATTTAATCAAATGCTTTTTTTGGAAATATTGAGGTAATCCAATGGTTTGTCTCCTTCAAGCTGTTAACACGGTGAATTTTCCTAATATACTTTCTAATGTTAATTCAGCCTTGCCTATCTGGATGACATTTAATTTCATCATAATTTGTTTTCTTTTTTTCAACATTTCTGGATCCAGTTCGCCAATATTTTGTTTAGGATATTTGTATTTCTGTTCATGAATGATATTGACCTGTAACTTTCCAAAACTTAGCAGCTTAAAACAATAAACATTTATTATCTCACAGTTTCTGTGGGTCAGGAATCTGAGCACGGCCGTAGCTTCAGTCTTATCTGATGGCTCAAGTGAGGAAGATATGCTTCCAAAGAGATCTTAGTGAATTGGATCCAGAAATGTACCTGATCACAAGGAGGAAAAGATCATGATCAATGGCTACTCCTTCTCTCCACGGAGTGAGCTCACCAACATCCGGGTCCCCCATTCCTCTCCCTCCCCTGCTCTCAGCCACAAAGCAGGGATCCTGGGTTTTAGTATCCCAACAGCATTCACTAGCTATGTGACTTTGGGAAAATCATTTAAACTCACTCTCTTTTCTGGGTGGAAAATACCTTGGTCTTTTGAAGAAGCACTTGAATGTGACAGATCAGCCTTAGATCAGGTCTGAAAAGAAAAGGCAGAAGAAAGGGATAACGAAATGACTCTGCATTAAGGAAACGGGCTGGGGGTTTTGTCCCTGAGAAGTAGAGGAAAGACAAGGGCTCTTATCAACAAGAATAACTAGTATTTAATTTTAAGCTCTTTATTACATAAGCAAATCTGACTCAATAAAGTCTGACACCCTCAAAGGCCTAAGGGCTCTGTGTGTGTGTGTGTGTGTGTGTGTGTGTGTGTGTGTAAACCAAGGAAAGGAGATGAGGCCCACAAGGGAGCCAGGTGCACATACAGAAGAGAGACAATCTCTGAACTGGGTCTACTCAGTCAAGACAGCAGCTCCGAGCTTGAAGGCAATATGGAAGCATAGCCATCTGGAGCCCCCAGAAACCTTAAAGGGGGACCGAGTCCACACAGAACATGGAAAGAAATCTTGAGTCCATCTTTGAGTCCATTCTTTGAGTCCAAAGAATCTTGAGTGGTTCTTTATAGGCATGGTGTCCCAGTTGTCATGGCGACTGGAGGGCCCTGACAGTGCTTCCCTGAAGAAGGTGGCTTCCTGGTGGCTCTTACAGCTTGTCCCCTGTTCAACAGCCTTTCTGCAGTGAAAAGGGAAAGACATGTGTCTCTCCGTATGTGCAAAGATGTGTTCTTCTCCCTGAGAAATAGGACTTGGGACCATAAAAGTTTTGGGGAAGAAAGCACAGGGTCTGGAGGATGAGGAGGCCTCCTGGTCATCAGGGGGAAACTGGGTTCCCAACAGCTCCACACAGCCTGCTTCTGGAGTCTTCTCTCCTCTCTTTTGGCTTTGGAGGTCTGAGCAGTCCTGGAGCCCCGCCTCTCCCTTCCTCTGGACAAAGGTGGCCTGGGTTGGCAGACATCGAGTGGGACAGGGACCTCAAGTTAAGGCCCCTATGCACAGTCCTGGAAATCCTAAGCTGCTGTCTACAGGGGAGCAGCTGCTCCATGGTTGGAAGCCTCAGTCCGGGCTCCCCGAGAAGGGCTGATGCAATCATAGTGGTTGGGAACATTCTTGGAACATCTCTGTTCCATCAGAGTCCTCAATTATGGCTGCTGGGGCTTCATCTGAAGCTGTTCCAGGAGATGGCCTGCTCGGTAATTGCCCCGTTTTATCTCAGGATGCAGATCTGGAAGCTGATCTTCCAGACTTACGAAGTTACAACCAACGCAATGCTTTTTCCATTTGCATAAAGTAAATCTGAAACATACACATACATACATTTTTTCTTGAACTTGTGAAGATGTACAAACCCCAGCAACTCCAAGAGGACTAAACTCCTGACCGTTTTAGGAATCCGGGTTGTGCATCCCAGACCATCTGGGGCGGCGGTGGACCTGTTTCAGTGTTCTCGCAATTTCACGGGAATGTCTTTCGTGGATCATGTTGGTTTTCCCTGCTCCGGCCACACACATTAGTGGATGGTGGACATCCCTGGGGGACAGCCAAACTGTGCCCAAACCATGCCACCACTATTCCACAGAGTCCTGTGAGCTGGCTTGTCATGTTCACAGGGTCCCCCTCCAGCCTAGAACCTTGATATTTTGATACTCCACAACCTTGAAAGATGCACAAATGTGAACACACGGTGCCTAGAAACATTGTCATGTAACCCAGCACTTCCCAATCCTATTCCAAAATTGTGGTTCATAGGAAGCTGATTAGTGGACTTCAAAACAAAACGAAATGAAAGTGTTTCTTAAATGCTGGGTTAAATTTTTTAAGAGTTCTTAACCTTTTTCTGCAGGACTTCTCAGAGCCTTTAGTATGCCAAGGTGCCTTGTGAATTTCTAAGAGGGGGATACAGTATGTAGCATTTCCCAAACTAAAGACCACAGAGCCCTTTTGTGGCAGGTGCAGTAGGCAATTCCTATTTCTGCTTTCCCAGCATCCCTTCCCTCTTTCAGCAACAGATTCTTCTTGTTTCCATGGTGGTTTGAAGGGGCTGAATCTGAACCTCTGCCATTTCCCTCATCACAAAAGTAAACAGGTGATTCAGGGCTGGTCTAAAAGAGTCCTCCTTGGAAACTCTCTGCTGGCTCTATTTGTGAAGAAGTCCTTTTTTTGTCGGAGTTACTGACCTGATAGGATCAACTATCAGTGGGACTTAAAGCTAAGAGGCACAACATGGTCAGGGTCTTTGGATCCAGCCATGCCTGAAGCCATCTCTTCCTCAGACTCAGGATTGGGTTTTGTCCCAAGGAGCAGGAAAAGCCCTAGCTGGTACAGAGAATAAGCTAAGGGACAATATTGGTACACACCAGAGAATGCCTGTGTTGGTCAGGATGCTTCCAGCTACAAGAAACAGTCGCCGCCCCTCCCCCTCAAAATGGCTTCACCAATACAGAACATAGATTTTTCTTATCCAACCAGAAGCCCCTGTAGGGTGGCCCCTGGTTTGGTGAATACAGATGCTCAATGTTGCATCAAATAACTGGTTCCTTCGCAGTTTCCATCCAGGATGGGGTCCCTTTAAGAAGTGTCACTTGGGCTTCCCTGGTGGCGCAGTGGTTGGGGGTCCGCCTGCCGATGCAGGGGACGCGGGTTCGTGCCCCGGTCCGGGAAGATCCCACATGCCGCGGAGCGGCTGGGCCCGTGAGCCATGGCCGCTGAGCCTGCACGTCCGGAGACTGTGCTCCGCAGCGGGAGAGGCCACAACAGTGAGAGACCCTCGTACCGCAAAAAAAAAAAAAAGTGTCACTTATACTGGTGCCTTCACATTTCCAAGCCTCAGTTTCCTCATTTTTCAGGCTTAAACCTTGGAGTTACCCTTGATTTCTACCTCTTTCCCCTTCTCATCTGCATCCAACCCATCAGCAAATGCTTGGAAATAGCTGTCTAAACTGTCTTCTTCCCACAACTGGGGTCCAAACCACCCTCATCTCTACCCTGGAATTTTTTTTAAACAGATTTATTGAAATGTAATTTACATACATTTCATCCATTAAAGTGTATCATTCAGTTTAGTGTACAAACGTCACCACAATCTAATTTTAGAACATTTCCATCACTCAAAAAAACTCCCTACCTGTTAGCAGTATCCAGCACCCCCATCCACCACCACCAGCTCCAGGTAACCACTAACTGTCTTCTGTCTCTATAGAGTTGCCCATTCTGGATATTTCATATAAATGGCATCATACAATATGAGGTCTTTTGTGACTGGCTTCTTTCACTTAGCATAGTGTTTCCAAGGTTCATCCATGTTGTAGCATGTGTCAACACTTCATTCCTTTTTATTGCATAATAATATAAATAATAATATAAATAGACCACATTTTGTTTATTCATTCATCAGTCGATGGACATTTAGGTTGTTTCCACCTTTTGACTTAGAGGAATAAAGCTGCTATGAACATTCACATATAGGTTTTTTTGTGGACGTATGTTTTTACTTCTCTTGGGTATATACCTAGGAGTAGAATTGCTGGGTTGCACGGTAACTCTGTTTAAGCGTTTGAGGAACTACCAGATTGTTTTTCAAAGCAGCTACACCATTTTACAATCTTCCTAACAATGTATGAGTGTTTCATTCTAACCAGTGTGAGGCAGTATCTTCACTATAGTTTTGATTTGTATTTCCCTGAGGATTAATGATCTTGAGCATATTTTCATGTGCTTCTTGTCTATTTGTATATCTTCTTTGGAGACATGTCTAAATTCTTGGCCCACTTTTTAATTGAGTTCTTTGTCTTTTTATTAATTACTGAGTTATGAGAGTTCCTTATATATGCTAGATACAAGACCTTTGCCAAATCTGATTTCCAAATATTGTCTCCCATCCTATGGGTTGCCTTTTTATTTTCTTATCCTTTGAAGCACAAAATGTTTTAATTTTGAGGCGGTCCAATTTATCGTTTTCTTTTCTGAGGTTACTTGTGCTTTTGCTATTGTATCTAAAAAGGCTTTGCCTAATCCTAGTTCGCAATAATTTATTCCTATATTTTCTTCTCAAGTTTATAGTTTTACTTCCTGCATTTAAATCTTTTATCCATTTTGAGTCCATTTCTATAAAAGGTGTGAGGTGAGGGCCTGACTTCATTCTTTTGCATGTGGATTTTCATACTGTTCATTGAAGACACTATTCTTTCCCCCACTGAATTGTCTTGGTATCTTGGTTGACAATCAATTGACTATATATTTGAGAGTTTATTTCTGGACTCTCAATTCTATTCCATTGTTCAATATATCTGTCCTTATGTCAATGCCACACTATATTGATTACTGCAGCTTTGAAGTAAGTTTTGAAATGGAGAAGTGTGAGTCTTCCAACTTTGTACTTCTTTTTCAAGATTGTTTTGGCTATGACGGGTCCCTTGAATTTCAACATGGATTTTAGGATCAGCTTGCCAACTTCTGAAAAAACACCAGCAGGGATATTGATAGGGATTGTATGGAATCCATAGGTCAATATGTATAGTATTGCCATCTTAACAATATTAAGTCTTCTGCTCCATGAATGTGGGTTATTTTTCCGTTTATTTCAGTCTTCTTTAATTTCTTCCACAGTGTTTTGTGCCTTTCAGAGTATATATTTTATACTTTTTAATTAAATTCTCCCTATTTTATTTTTTTGATGCTATTGTAAATGGAATTGTTTTCTTAATTTCATTTTCAGGTTATTCACTGCTAATTTATAGAAATACAATTGACTTTTGTATATTGATCTTTTACCTGCAATGTGGCTGGACTTGCTAAAGAGCCTTAATAAATTTTCAAAGGATTAGTTAGGATTTTTATACACAAGATCTTGTCATTTGCAAATACTGATAGCTGTACATCTTCCTTTCTAATCTGGATGGCTTTCGTTTCATTTTCTTGCCTAATTGCCCTGGCTAGTACTTTCAATATAATGGTAGATAGAACTGGCAAGAGAAGATATCCTTGTCTTCTTTATGATCTTAGGGAGAAAACATTTAGTCTTTCACCATTAAGTATGATGTTAACTGTGAGATTTCCATAGATGCTTTTGTCAAGTTAAGGAAGTTCCTTTCTATTCCTAGTTTGTTGCGAGTTTTTATCATAAAAAGAGTATTGGATTTTGTCAATTTTTCTGCACTTATTGAGATTTTCATGTAGGTTTTTGTCCTTTATTCCATTGATATAACAATTGATTTTGATGTTGAACCAACCTTGCATTCCTAAGATAAATCCCACATGGTCATAGTATATAATCTTTTTCATACACTGCTAGATTTGGTTAGCTATTATTTTGCTGAGGATTTTCCATCCATATTTATGAGTTATTAATCTATAGTTTTCCTGTAATATCTGTGTTTAGCTTGGTAACAGGCTAATAGTACCCTCACAGAATGAGTTGGGAAGTGTTCCCTCCTCTTCTTTTCTGGAAGACTTTGTGAAGATTTGTTATCAACTCTTCTTTAAGTGTTTGGTGGAATTCACCATGGATCCTGAGTTTTTCTTTGTGAGAAGTTTTTAAATTAGTAATTCAATCTCATTACCTATTATAGCTCTCTTCAGGTTTCCTATTTCTTCATGACTCAGTTTTGATAGACTGTTTCCTGGAATCTGTCCATTTCACCTAAGTTATCTAGTTTGTTGGCATAGTTATTCATAGTATTTCACTGTAATCCTTTTTATTGCTGTAAAGTTGGTTGTGGTGTCCTTCTTTCATTCCTGATTTTAGAAATTCAAGTCCTTTTTCTTTTCCTTTTCTTTTTTGGTCAGTCGAGCAAAATATTTGTCAATTTTGTTGATCATTTCAAAGACCCAAGTTTTGACTGCATTGATGTTTTTCTATTATTGTTCTATTCTTTATTTCATTTATTTCCTTTCTAATATTTATTATTTTCTTCCTTCTTCTTGTTTTAGGTTTAGTTTGCTCTTCTTTTTCCAGCATCATAAGTAGGAAGGTTAGGTTATTGATTTAAGATTTTTCTTTTTAAAATATAGACACTTACACCTATAAATTTCCATCTAAACATGACTTTAGCTGCATTCCTATGTTTCAGTATGTTGTATCTTCAATTTCATTAGTCTCAAGGTATTTTCTAATTTCCCTTGTGATATATTCTTTGACCCATTGGTTATTTAGGAATATGTTGTTTAATTTCCACATATTTATGAATTCCTCTAATTTCCTTCTATTATTGATTCTAATGTCATTCCACTGTGGTTGGAGAATATATTTTGTATTATTCCAACCATTTAAAAATTTATCAAAGCTTGTTTTATGACCTAGCATATGGTCTATTCTAGGGGAATATTCCATGTGCAGTGAGAAGAATGTGCATTCTGCTACTGTTGGGTTTTATGGATGCTTGTTAGATCTAGTTGGTTTATAGTGTTGTTCAAGCCTTCTAATTTCTTGTTGGTCTTCTGCTAGTGGAAATTTAACCTTATGAGCAAGCTGGTGACTGGGGCCCCAGTAATCTTGTCCTGCTTGTAGCCTCAAATGGGAGCAAGAAGGAGAGGGATCGATCCTATATTCTTCACTCCACTCACCCAGAGTAGAGCTTTTGTCATGCTAAGCTGGGAGTGGAAAGGAGGGTGTGGATTGTACATCCATTGTCACAGATTTAATAGCTTTTATTGAATAAATGTCTCTTTATTTGCTGTATGCCCTTAGTGTAATTTCCAGAGATTTTAATTGTTGTGTTTTTATGATTTTCACTAGTTATCATTATTTCACTAGGGAGGGGGTTTGCAGAGCTTCTCACACTGCCATTCAGGAAGTCATTTCCTCTTCCATGAATTTTTGCCACAACCCGGTAACTGGGCTCCCCATTTGCACCCTTATTCCCCTACACCCATTCTCTACCAGCAGTCAGATTGATTCTCAAAAAGCATAAATCAGGTCATGTCACTCCCTTACTTATCACTTTCCAAAGACTTCCCATCAATTTTAAAGTATCAGTGGCCTCTTTATTCCACAATATTCCAGCTACTGTCTATCCCTCTAACCTCACAATGCATCACTCCTCTCCTCATTCTGACCATATGAGCTTTCTTTCTGATCTCAGAATATGCCAGACTGTTTCCCACGTCAGGGCTTTGCACTTGCTCTTCCTTCTGCCAAGAACACTTTTCCCTCCAACTGTCACGTCACTGGCTGTTTCCTGTTATTCAGGTCTCAGCTAAGATGTCACCTCCCCAAAGAGGTGACCATCCATTCTATCAAAGTTGCTCTCCCTCCACCCAGAGCTGCATGTCACTTCTCTTCATCATATTGTCCTGGTCCATTTTCTCCATGGCTCCCCCCACTCCCTGAACTTATCTCGTTCATGTATCTTTTCACTTTCTCATTATCAGTTTTCCACCAGTAGAGAATCCGAAGCCCTGCCATCCTATTTCGCACTTTTTCTCCGGTACTTGAAACAATGCCGGACACGTTGGAGGGGCTTGGCAACCAGCCAAATTCAGCACAGGATTTTATACTTCTTTTAGGTAGTTTGATAAGCGTGACAGTTAATTTTACACATCAACTTGGCTAAGCTATGGTGCCCAGTTGTTTATTCAAACATCAGTTTTGATGTTGCCGTGAAGGTACTTTTTAGATGTGATTAATCCTTAAACAAGTAGACTTTGGGTAAAGATGAACTTTTAAATCAGTAGACCTTGAGGATAGCAGATTACCCTCCATAATGTTGGTGGGCATCATCCAATCAGTTGAAGACATTAAGTACAAAGACAGGTTTCCTGAGGAGGAGGAATTCTGCCTCTAGACTCCCTTTGGACTCAAGAATGGCAATATTAACTCCTGCTGGGATTCCCACCTTGCTGTCCTGACTTGCAGATTTCAGACTATCAATCCCCACCATCACATGAGCCAATTTCTTAACATAAGTCTCTCAACAGAGAGATAGGAAGAGAGAGAGAAATACACACACATACGTACATATATACACACATACATCTTGTTGGTCTGTTTCTCTGGAGAACTCAGACTAATATGATAAGAGTCGGTCCTACTTTAGGAGAAGGACTGAGATTCCTCAAAGGCAGGAACAATAACATACCACACTTTCCATTTCTCCATGTCTCCCCAGCACCCAGCGTGACACCAAGCGTACAAGAGCTCCTCCATGAGGCCTTGATGACTTGACTAATAAATCAACAAACATCTCTGGATCTTCTTGCATATGGGCCCTTCACAGCTGTGCAAGAAAGGGAAAAAGAAAACCTATCTGTGCCCCAGGTTTCCAATCTGTTTCCTTTAAAACCAATGAAGTTTATATTATACGGGAGCCTCTTAAAGGCAGCAGGCTTTAGCCCATTGAAATTGAGTCTGTAAATGCAAAACATTAAAAAAATAACGAATTGGTATTTGATATTCCTATATTTCAATATTCCTTTGATATTCCAATATGAAATTGAAACTGCTGGGGTTTTATGCATTCTTTGTCTTTCCTTTGATTTGGCAAACTCATTGCTTTGAATATGTTTGCTTTAATCACTGGACCATGGAGCAGGAGGGATGTGCATCTTGTTTGGGGAGGGGCTGGAGCTGGGGTGGTGCAGCCATCTGGGCCCAGAAAATGACTGCCTTCTGCGATTCACTGCATCTTCCCGCTGGAACGCGGCTGGTGGGGATTGCCAGGCCCGTGGGGAGGGGCGGGCTTCCCTGGCCTTGCTCCAAGGGGGACACTTGAACCTCTCTACCTTACAGTTCAAAGGCAGAAAAGCAGAAAGAGCAGCTGTGGCAGGGTCCCTGGCAGGTGTCAGGACTGGGGACAAGATCCTGGGACATCTGATTGGCCACAAGTGTGCCAAGTGCCCGCTGCCAAGGTTCTGTGCAGGGGAGTCGGGGGCGAGGAGCGGTGGAAATATGGGGGAATCTCTCCTCATTAATCAGGCAGGCTTCTCCTAAAGAGAAGACCTGACTTTGACGATCACAGGGTGGTGAGGGTAACAGTGTTGATGATGTAACAGGGGAATGATATAGCTACAATGGCCCATGCTTATTAAGCCTTAATTACATGCCAGGGATGGTGCTAAGCTCTTGAGATGGACTGCCTCATTTTACCCTCAAAATAACGGTCTCCATTTGCGTTCCCTAAAAGCAGACCCTGAGACCAGGACTCGGGTGCGGTTGTTTATTTGGAGGCTGTCCCAGGAAGAGTAAGTAAGGGATGGAGAAGCCGAGCAGGGCAGGAAATGTGTGCTAATGCATTAGTCTCCTCTACAGGCACTGGGGCTCCACCTGGTTGGGGACCCTCTCGGGGATTACGGAACACACCTCAGAACTGTCCCATTGGACGACGTGGAGGCTGGTGCATTTATACACGGACCCCCCCACTCCCATTGGTGGAGGGTTTCTCCGAGGGCGAGAACTTCCCTGCGATTCTTGAGTTGCAGTAGTCAGCTGGGGACAACCCTCATGGTGACCTGGAGCCAGACAACGCCCACAGGCAAGGCAGCAGGGCGACCCAGCCTCTTGACAAGGAGAGCTACCCTCCAGCCAGAAACAGTCCGCCACCACTAAGGTGAACTTGGAGGTGGGCCGAGGAGATACAGGACCTGGCATCAACAAAATCTGCTACAGCACTTTTTGGATAAGTATTTTTATGAACCGCATTTGCCACAGATGAAACTGAGGTTTAGAGAAGAGACCAGCTCTTGTCCGGGTTTGTCTGCCTAGAAAAAGTATATGAGCCTCAGCAAATATCTACTCACCACCTACTGTGTGTCTGATAGGCTCTGAAGGCTGGGAAACAGACATGATGAAGACAGTCCGTGTCCCCAAGGATGTCGTGCAGGACGTAAGCAAGCAAACCCCAGCCCTGAGTGACACATGCCACCTGAAGGCAAGTACAGAAGTGACATGGGAGAAGGGAGGCTCCTACTTGGCAGGTGGGAGCTGGAAACGCCCCCTGGAAGAGGTGACAGCTGTTATGGGGGCGGATTTTGCTGTATATAGTTTATTTATATGTCAAACCATCCCGTTTGTTGAAGAACAATTGAGAAATATCTATAAGCAAAACAAAGCTGGGAGACTTGTGCATGGGCCTGGCTGAGGTCCCGGCACCCTCCCTGCCCTGGGCCTTGGTAACCCCACCCGCCTTCTGCGCAGAGGAACCGAGGATGGCCGGGGCCCTCACCAACCTGACAGCCAGGTTGCCCCCTTTCTAAGCGCTGGTTACTCTTCAGAGGGACCCCAAGCAGCCTGACGGGCTGGCATTAGGGGAGCTGGCATGGAGCTGCCCTGAAGGGGGACAGCGAAGGAAGAGTAAGGACTCCGAGAGCGGAGCCCTGATTTCCAGGGCTGGCTCCACCGTGTAACCAGCCCCGTGCCCCAACTTTCTTCCCACCGAGCCTGACCACCCAGCGGATCCACTCTGTAGGAGAGAGCCCCAAGGCCGGGTGCCGTCTAAGTCCCCATCGTACACTTGGGATGTCTTTGGGTGCAAAGGATAGAACCCAACCCAAACTGATTTGGGCCAAAAGAGGGTTGATGGGTACCTATAGGGGAGTTGAGGGGTGGCTCCAGTACAGGGCACAGGCTCCCTGGGAGCCCCAGCGTGTCAGAGGAACACGCCCCTCGGGCTGGACTCTGCATCCCCCGTGTGGGTTCACTCCACGCAGCTCGGGATCCTCAGTCCACCAGCGCAGCCAAGAGGACGTCCTCCTTCCGGAAGGTTCCAGCCAAGGGCTCCCATTGACCGAGCTGGGTCATGTGCCAGAAGGAGGCTGGCCTCTGCTTTACCTGACCTGGCTCACTGTCTGGGGTCCATGGTGGGCTCAGCCCCAACTGAACCGTGTGTACTGAGACCGGAGAGAGGCAGGTCCCCAAAGAAACAGGCTGCTGACGCCAGGACGACCGACGTGTGCGGGGTAGAGGAGGGAAGTGGGCTCACAGGTAAATGGTGATGCTTCCAGGAGGGGACACCCACCCTCACTCTTCCGTGGGGAGGAAAAGAGTGAGAGGTGTCCTTGTGGAGGGGTGTGTGTGTGTGTGTGTGTGTGTGTGTGTGTGTGTTTGAAAGGACATGTGTGGGCGTAGTATGGGATGGGAGTG
>NW_020172178.1:1663664-1681935 GCF_003031525.2 Neophocaena asiaeorientalis asiaeorientalis
GGAGGGGTCTGAGGGTGGCTGCAGGTGCCCACGGTGGGAGGAGTCTGGCCAGCCAGGAGGACACGCAACGGGGTCCTGCCACTCCCCCGCCTTTCCCTGAGGCTTCCAGATGGCCCCGAGGATGCAGAGCCGCAAGTGGACACAACAGGCCACCCACATGCCTCCCCGCTAGCCAGACAAGATGGGCCACGCTGCCCAAGGCTACATCTAGGAAATGTCTGCACCATGGCTGGCCAAGAGGCTTGAAGACAGAGCTGCAGTCCTGTTTGGCCCTGGGCCACCCTGTGGCCCTGTGTCCTCATCTCCAGGACAGCACGCCCAGGAGGGGACTGGGCCATCACACATCCCATCCCAGAAGAGGGGCCCCAAAAGCAGGCGGTACAGCTCTAGATCTCAGGCTCCCAACCCAGGTCCAGCCCAGGACCCCTGGTCAGTCAGCTCCGCCACTTTCCTACGCCCAGACCCCTCACTTTTTCCACTGACGGTTTCAGCCTCTGCTGGAAAGACCAGCTCCAGCCTAAATCCACCCCGGAGCTGGATACTTACCCTTTGCTTCTCTTTAAACTGCACCAACCATGCCCTCGGGCTCCCCAGGTGTTTACAGGACAGAAGAAAAACCAAACAAACATTCTGGAAAAGGAATGTGGCCCAGGCTGGAGCAGGAGTCCCCAAGCCTTGGGTCTCCCAGATAGTTTGGGCAAGGGTAGGGGGAGCGTTTGTGCTCCCCGGAGGGGTACTGTGTGCCTGTGTGCGTGTCAGGATATGTGGCAGTACGTGGAGGGGTGGGGAATGCCAGGTCGGTGGTCTCAGGACCATCCCACACCCTCTCGCCTCCTGACTTAGCACTCATAGACCTGGACCTTGACCCGAAGGATGAGCGTGACACAGAGGGCATAGAAGCAAACACCGTTAGTCAACTTATCGTGCCTGGCTCAACACCAGAAAGGATTTGGAGCAGCATGAAAAGAGGCATAACATGTAATATAAAAATGCTGTGAAGAGGGGCTTCCCTGGTGGCGCAGTGGTTGAGAGTCCGCCTGCCGATGCAGGGGACACGGGTTCGTGCCCCGGTCAACCAGCCAAAGGGAACCAGAACAGGATGAAGCCCAGAGTCAGATCAGGAAACAAAGATGAAACTGAGGTCCCGGGCACTTGGGCCGTGGTGGCCTGCAAGTTGGAATTGCACCTTCCAAAGAGCAAAGTTCTCTACAAGTCCTGTCACCAAGAGCCACAATATTTAAAACAGATGGGAGTGGGGCTGCTCTGAGTGGGGGAGGGGAGAACTCAGGAGCCCAAGCTCCACCCCCTCCGCTCCTGCTGCCCCTCACAGCTGCCCTGAGCCGCCCCCCAGACCCCCAGGCTCCAGCTCCCACCATCTGGAAACCTCTACACTGGTTGGTTTTGTCTCCTGTGCGCTCACAGCAAACCCCTGGGGCTGGAGCAACCCAAGCTCTGCCTGGGACTAAAGGAAGAGAGAAATGTCCCCCTTGGGTCCTCACGGGACATGCTGCCATGAGCCAATCATAGCATCCTGACAACATAGAAGTGGGTTCTAGGTCTACTTCTCTGTCCTGTGAGGCCCCTGCCGTGCCAGGCACCTCCCCATCCCTTGAGATGGGCCCTGTCCTCCCCTCATTAAAGAGGAGCACATAAAGTGTGACAGCCCGGGACTCAGACCCATGCCTGGCACTGCCACCTCTCTGAGGGCTGTCCTTGGGAAAAGAGAGAGGCTGGTCCAGTGTGTCCTCAAACCCCAGAACTGAGACCAAGAGGGCCAGCCTCACGGCCAGCCATGTTCACAGTCAGGACCACCCACAGCCGGGTGTCCAACACCACTGACCCAGAGCAGCACAGGGGACCAGAGGCCACAGGGTCAGGGGCTCCCACCCACCCCGAAGCCCTGTGCACCCAGAGCCCAGGGGGTTTCTCCCTCCAGCATCCCTTCACCTCCCCTTCTACCCCACACATGTGGACACCCAACGGGAGCTCGTGCCCTTGCTGACCTGGACGCTGACCTCTCTCTGAGGTCATCTGGACCCCACACTGTTCATTAAAGCACAACCATGACTCTCCACCACCAGGGGACAGGGTGCAAGGGAGTTAGTTTCCTCTGACTGGTCGCCTGGCAACGGGCATCTCTTTTATGCCCTCTGCGGTGCACATGTCATTGACGGGAATTCCTCTCCTTTAACAGTTTGCGTTGTCAGAGGGCAAAATCTGATGAGTAGCAAATGTCTCTGAGTTCATCAGTAATAACCCCCAGGAGATCACGCTGAGGAAGTTATCTGCTACCAAATAATAAAATATCTGCATCTACTTTCAGAAACTTTGGACGGCAAAGAGAGACCGCCAGGGGACTCAGAAAACCTTCAGACAGGATCTGTCTGGCTCGTCCAGCCTAATTCATAGTGACTTAATACATCATGGGGAAGGGGTGGCGGGGCCAGGAAGCCTAGCACAGCCAGATTTCCTCGATATAAAATACCATCAACTGAAAGATTTACCAACCGTTCAGCGAGGGGCTGGGGGGTGAGTAGCCACACAGATGCAAGATGTACCCTGACTTCAAAAACACTGCAAAGTAGGAGGAAAGAGAAAGATCACATCCATTTCAAATGAAGGAAATATAGTAGATTGCTGCCCCTTTAGACCCGCAGTCTTTGTTTCCAGCCCCTTTCCCTGGGTCATGCTTTTTAGAGGTCCAGTAGCCAACGTACAGTATGAATCACACACTCTAAAAATTAAAGAAAGAATGTTGCAGGCCCAACACATCAAAGGGTCCCAGGCAGTCCAATCCGTGCCCTCAGCCCGCTGTACTGTCACCCCCATGCCTCACAGCCACCCAGCACTGTCCACGTGTCCCCAGACAAGGAGACTCTCAAGAAAATTCAAGGAAAGGGAAGAAATGAACAAGCCTTTATGGAGCACCTGCCCGGGCTCAGGCACTTACTGGATGCTGGCGTGTCCAGGCTAAGTGAGACCCAATTCCTGCCCTCAAAGAAAGGAGATGAGAAGATGATGGGAACCCACTGAGTGCCTGCTGCATCAGCCACTGTGCTTGGTACCGTGCAAGAGCCTCCCATCTGGTCCTTGCAACAGCTCCTACAGTTAATGATTATACCCATTCTACTGCTGAGAAAATAAAGGCTGGGTGAAGCTAAGTGACTTCAAGCACTGGTCGCCAATAGAAGGCATAGCCAGAACGTGGACTGAGCCACTGTCCCCAGAGCTTGTCTGCGTTCTTTCTACCACCTCAAGTAGCCTTTTCTCCATAGCCTCAAGCCCAGAGCGGCATGGCTTAGCCCAAGATAGTGTCAGGCCCTGAGGTGCCTCCACACGCGGATCACATCTCTTCCACCTCCTGACTCTCAGCCTCTCCAAGCTGTCCACCTGTCTTAACTTCCACTGCCAAAGACTTAGACCAGACCCCCATGGTCATGGTCCCAGGAGGCCACCATTACCTCCCAAAGAGTCTCCTGGCTTCCCTTCTCACTGCCGTGGTCCAGTATCCACACCCCAGCAAGCACGGTCTTTGTAAGACACAAACCATACAACATTTCTCTTCTGTTTAAATGCTCTGAAGCCTTCCCCTTGCCCTGGAGACAAAATGCTCCGCCTATGAGGACTCACACGATCCAGCCCAACCTGACCTCCGCCCCCTGGATCACGCTTCAGCACTTCTGGGTTCCTTCTTCCAAAATGTGCACTTCTTTCCAGCCTTTGAGTCTTCGCACGTGCTGTTCCTGGGCCTGGAATGCCATTCCCCTCCATGAACCGACACCTCTTCATCTTGCTGGGAAAAGACTGAGGCATCCACGCTCCCCGAAGTTATCTTCTCTCCCAGATCCTGGCTCTTTTCCTTAAAGGCCTTATCACAAGGTATAACTATCTATTTTCCTGTTCATTTGTTAAATATCGTCTCCTTCACTGAGCCATAAGTTCACTGGCCTCTGGAATTGGGTCTCTCCTTCACCATTGAGTTGCCACAACGCATAGAGTCGGTGCCAAATAAATGCGCTGATTGAATGTGCGAATTAGTGAATCGGAAGAGCGTTGCCAATCACCATGGTATGTCCTCTGCTGACCGGCACGAGGCTTGGCCATTCCTTGTCATTGTGTCTCAGGCAGCTACCACCAACTGGGCAGACTCGACAGTTCCGATGGGCTTCGGATGAAACAAACCATGGTACGTCCACCCCGTGGACTATGCCTCGGTCATAAAAAAGGAACCAGCTTGAATGGATCTCAAGGGCATTGTGCTAAGGGAAAAAACCAGTCTCGAAAGGTTACATACCATATGGCTCCCTGATATGACATCCTCGAGGTGAGCAAATCATAGAGATGCAGAAAAGATAAGAGGTACTGGGGGGGCCCGGCACGGAGAAGGTGGGTGTCACTAACCCAGGGAAGCAGGAGAGAGTTCCTTGAGGCACACGATCTAGATCTTGATCTTGGTGGTGGTTACGTGAATCTACAAATGGGATAAAATGCCATAGAATGATACACAAAGACACACAAAAAATAAAACCACGTGGACACGTGTAAAAACTGGGGAAATCCAAGCAAAGCTTAGAGTCCTGGTCCCTGCAATGTGCCGAATGATGTGCTGGTTTGGATAATACGCGTGAGTTGTCACCACTGGCAGAAGCTGGGAGAAGGGTACACAGGACCTCTTGGGACTACTTTTGCAACTTCTTGTGGGTCTGTAATTATTTCAAAATAAAGAGTAAAAAAATAATTAAAATTTAAAAAGATAGAATTGATGTGTGACCCCAGACTCAGACTCTCCATACCCACCTTTCTCCCCCTTCCTTCCTTGGGACACCAGGTGACACCTGCCCCAGGTGGTTGCCTCCCAGCCAGGAACTTGCAGACAACCCAGAGCCGTGGACCAGGCTCCCACAGGAGGAAGGGACTGGACCCCTCAGACCCACCCCCCGGTGTGGCTGGATAACATGTACGTAAGTCGGGCACCCTACACAGTCTCATTTTTGCACTAGATTCTGAGGGAGGATCCCATATGTTTCTGGTGTGATCTGAGGTCCAGTAAGAGAACATGTTCCTCTGATTATCTGTTGCTCACACCCGAAGCCCTGCCTCTACGTCTCAGAAGCAGCATCTGGGGAAATGGCCACATGCAAACCCCACACTGGAAACCTTCCCTGTAGACCCCTCCCTGACAATCTAGGAATGAGGAGTCTTTAACTGAACCGCTTTGTCCCAAAGAGGCCAAAGCTTTTATCTATCAACTGTGTCACAGGCCACAGGCAGAAAATCTGCTGTTTTTTGTTGAGGGTGAACCCTTGCCTGCGCTGGCTGCGTTAGACCATAAGAGGGATGCACACGGAGGCCTGCTTGGGTTTGTGGCTCAGAGATGGCGGGTCTGGTTTGAGTTTGGTCCAGATTCTAGTGGGGAAAACTGAAAAAGTAAAAGTAAGTTCCCAGCTTGTGGCCACACAGAGAGCAAGGGCTGCGTCTACACTGACACAGGGCTGTGGGCACAGTGTTGCCTTAACCCTTGGCTAGACTGAGCACTGATGCCTACACAGGCAAAGTGCGGGCAGAGACGGGGGTCTCCGGGGTGAAGTGAGTGACTGAGCTGGCCTGGAGTGGGAGAATGCACACTGGATAAGGACTCCATGGGGTCCTAGCCCCAGCTCTGCCCCCGATTCACCATGTTACCCTCCATAAGCCCCTTCCCCACCCTGGGCCTCAGTTTCACCATCTTCAAAGTGCCCTGACTTCTGAGGTCTTCTTCAGAGCTAAACATCTACCTGCCTCAGGGTTTCTCCATCTTCGCACTAAGGACATTTTGAGCCAGAACATTCTTTGTTGGGGGGTGGGGGGAGAAATAGTGAGCCCTGGAGGATGTTTAACAGGATCCCTGGCTTCTGCCCACTAGATCCCAAGAAATATGCCCCTCTCCCCCTACAGTGTGATGGCCAAAAATGTCTCCAGACATTGTCAAATGTCCCCTGGGGGTAAAATCGTCCCTGATGGAGAACCACTGCCCTAGACTCACGGACACTCAAATCAAGGAGGATTGGAGAGTCCAGACCTGCCTGAGGGCGGAGCGTGTATACCTCCTCCATCGGGCCATCCTCCTTCCATCTCGGCTCCAACATCCTCTGCTCTGGGAGTTCTGGAGCAAAGTCCTTCCCTCCAGGACAACACTCCCCAGTGAAAAGGGCTCTTTGAATTGAACTGTAGTGTCCATCACTGTTTAGGACCATCCGGAAGTGGTCTGTGCCAATCCCTTGTGTTCCAGGCCACTGTCTATTTGAAGAGAACCATAATTTCCCTTCTCTTGTCCAATGCCACACTTGGGAGAGGGCAGGCACATGCTGGTGGAAGGACTGATGTCGAGGGGAAGAGGTGACCCCCACTGGGCTCCGGGAAGGTGAGCCCGCCCCCCTGCTCCAGAGCCTCACCACCAGAAGTGGCACCTGCCTGATGTGATGGATCTGCTCCCTCACGGCTGGGTTAACGGCCGACCTTGAAGGGTCACTAACAGCCTCCCTAGGTACAGTGTCCTCACCTGCCCTGCCCTCTACATGGGTCCATGTGAAGCCCTAGAAACGAGTGTAAACCAAAAACACTGTAGAAATGGGTGTGATTCTTTCAGGGTTTTCCTCTTTCCCCACAGACATTGTATTGCATCTAAAATGCCCTGATCTGGGACAAGAAATAGTCACAAACTACCCAGGACGGATGACCCAAGAAATCCTTTATGTCAGCAGGAACAAAGCCTTATTAGAGAGGCTCTCCTTGAACACTCCCAGCCTGAACTCTATCCTCTCGCCCTGCTCCATCTTTCTCCTTGGCACTCACTGTCCCCTGGCAGGGAGTACACATCACATTTCTGTATCTCACTCCCCCCTTCAATGTCAGCTCCGTGAGGTGGGGTCTTTGTCTTGTTCACGGCCGTCTCCCCAGTACCTGGAGTACATGTGCGACACAGTCTCTTTTTTCGGTATTTATTTTCTTTATTCCCATCATGAGAATTAGTTTGTGTTTCCCTTGGTGAATTTTATTTTTTTTTTTTAATTTATTGGATTATAGTTGATTTAAAATGTTGTGTTAGTTTCTGCTGTACAGCAAAGTGAATCAGTTATACCCACTCTTTTTTAGATTCTTTTCCCGTGTAGGTCGTTACAGAGTACTGAGTAGAGTTCCCTGTGCTATACAGTGAGTCCTTATTAGTTGTCTATTTTATATATAATAGTGTGTATATGTCAATCCCAACCTCCCAATTTATCCCTCCCCCCACTTCCCCCCCTGGTAACCATAAGTTTGTTTTCTACGTCTATGACTGTATTTTTGTTTTGTAAATAAGTTCATTTGTACCAGTTTTTTTAGAGTCCACATATAAGCGGTATCATACGATATTTGTCTTTCTCTGACTTACTTCACTCAGTATGACAATCTCTAGGTCCAACCATGTTGCTGCAAATGGCATTATTTCATTCCTTTTTATGGCTGAGTAATATTTCATTGCATATATGTACCACTCTTGTTACATGAATGCAGAGACACTGAGTGAGTTTTCATTGGGGAAATGGCCAGTGGAAGCCAGCCAAGTGAAGATGGAAGACCTAGCCTGAGCTGCCAATGAGCTGGGGTGGTGAGGCTTGGGGTGAATAGGGTGACATTTAGAACGTTGGTGCTGGGGGCTTGAGACACACAGGGACAGAAGAAGAAAACATAGAATGCTAGGCTTGACAGCAAACTTAGAGGCTCCAGCAGCCACCGTTACGCACACGGGATTATATACGTGTCAACTGCTATGGCAACATACATTAGTACATGAATCAATATAGAAATACAACTTTGAAAAGCATTTAATTTATTTTAACATATGTGAGTGTATGCAAACAAACCAGATGATATTAATTATAGTAGAAATGGCTCAACAAATCATTCTAACAATTACTCAATGGACGGTTGATTCTTTTTAATTTTTTTATTGAAGTATAGTTGATTTACAATATTAATTTCTGCTGTACGACAAAGTGACTCAGTTGTACATATATATACATTCTTTTTTAAATATTCTTTTCCATGATGGTTTATTAGGAATGGACGGTTGATTTTTAACAATTGTTGAGCGATCCTTTGACCGGGCTGTTACTAAGTAAATGACAGCCCTGTCCAAGGCATGGTTTGACATGGGGAACCTCCTGTCAAACTAAGGCCCTGACTAGGCCTGACTAGGGCCTTAGTCAGCCCTGGCTGCAATCATGAAATACCCCTGACTGGGTGGCTTAAATGACAGATATTTACTTCACACAGCTCTGGAGGCTGCATGTCCAGGGTGCTGGTAGATTTGGTTCCTGGTGAGGCCTCTCTTCCTGGCTTGGGTGTCCGTGTACATTGTGTGCTCACAGGAGCTCTCTGTGTGTGAGCAGAGAGTGAGCTCTGGTGACTCTTCTTAAAAGGGCACTAATCCCATAATGCGGGCTCCACCCTCATGAGCACATCTAAACCTAATCACCCCTCAAAAGCCCCACCTCCTAACACCATCACATTGGGAATTAGGGCTTCAATATACCAGTTTGGTGGGGGGACAGAAACAGTCAGTTTATAGCACCCACAAACTCTCCCAGGGGCCTGCCATCGAGAAACATTAGGACCCTGGTGCCAAGCAGGTGGAGAGTAGCACCATCTGTGTGACCGGACCACACACCCACCTGGACACCTGACCCACGTGACCCCACCATGTCCCTGACCTCATCCCCATCACTGTCCCCTCACCCCACCCCTGCCTGCACCTGTCCCTTGACCTTTGCCTCCGCTGGTTCCCCTGCCAGGGGTCCTCTTCTCCCAAGTACATACATGTACTTTTACGTGGAAAACTAGGTGGGTTTTCACTCCAAGGTTAACTTCCCAGTTAAACCTGCCTTGGCCAACCTTCCTAATGCTTTAGCATCCCCACTGCTGACAGCCCCTCTGCCTCGTTTTCTCCCTGCACGGGGTCCCAGCTGGCCTTCCATGCTTTGTGAGTTGGAAAGGAAGGAGCAGAGGGTGAGGCCCTCTTTGGGGAGCCAAGTGGACGCCATAAAGTGGCCTATGGCCGCCACAAGAAGGCTGCTCTCCAAGGACTACCAGGTCCTCCCTAACGAAAATAGAACAGGATTTTAAAGGAAAGGGGAGGCCAAAGGAAAGGAACTTTCCCAAGGGCCCAGCGCCTTCTGTCTATTATCTCTTTCATTCCTCCCAAGAACCTATGAGACAGGTGTTTTCACTCCCACATTCCAGAGGTGAAATCCCAGGCTCAGAGGGTTGAAGCTCAAAGTCACAGAATCATTAAGCAGAGTGAGGACCAACCCCAGGTCTGCCCAGCTCTGAAGCCCGGGTCCTCTCTCTGCACAGCCTCTGCATCTGTGAAGCAACCATCACAAAAGGCAGAAACCAAACCCTTTCGGCAAGGAAGCCTTCTTCTATTCACGTCCAGCCCGGGGAACCAAAAGGCCTGGATCTCAGAGTCTTCAGAGGGACGTTGGCGGCAAAGACCTGACACTTTGGAGCCACGAGCTTGCGTCCTCCCACCGAAAGGAACCCAGACCCTGTGCCCTGCTCTGTGTTCCTGCCCATCAAAGCTGTCTGCTCCCATCAGGACAGGGCCCCTGACGTACAAAACCCAGGCCCTGCCTCGGGCTGGTCTCAGGTTTCTACAACACAGTAAATCGGCATGTTTTTATTTCTCCATCTGTAAACATCTCTCCGTCTAATACAGTAACTGCTGTTTATACAGAGCTATGAAAACAGAGGTCAGAGCACAATAAGATTATAGTCTTACTTCAATACACCCAGCCCATAATAAAATAAAATCTTACAAACCGTCCAGAAGACCCGTCGAGGCGTTCTTTAAGAATTACTGTCTGTCGTATGTAAGGATTCTAGCTGGGCATAATATTTTCCACAGCTGTCAGGACCTATTTAAAAGGCAATATCCTTTTGCTGGCATTTGACTTAGACTCTGTTTATACCATGCGGAGGATTGTTAATTCTGCGACATCTGACTCAGGGGTGTTTGATTACACTGAGGCCACCGCCAAGGGGACGACGCATGATGTGGTGCGAGGCCGTGCGGCAGGACCGCGGCCCCGCTCTCGCCAGGCTCCCCCTTGCTGACAAGGTGCACCTGGGGGGATGGGACCCAGCAGCGGGGAAGTGAGACGGTCTGCTTTCCAGGCAGCGTGGGCTGGTGGCTAGAGGAGATGTGGGGCGGGATAGGCAAGACGCAGTCCAGTCACACGCCGGTGACAAACCTTGGGCGAGGTCATTTGCCACTTGGAGGGTCAGTTTCCCATTTCGTAAGCGGGGAACAAGCCTGTACCTTACAAAGGGTTATGGGCTGAATTGTGTCCACCCCAAATTCATATATGGAAGTCCTAACCCCCAGTGCTTCCAAATGTGACTGTGCTCAGAGATAGGGCCTTTAAAGAGGTGGCTGAGTTAAAATGAGGCCATATGGATGGGCCCTAAGCCAGTCTGACAGGTGTCTGAGAAGAAGAGGACGTAGACACACATAGCAGAAAGGCCAGGTGAGGGCACAGGAAGAAGACAGCCATCTACAAGCCAACGAGAGAGGCCTCAGAGGAAACCAATCTAGGCATGTGTTTCCTACTGCTGCTGTAATAACAAATGAGCACAAACATAGAGATTTAAAACAATACGCATTTATTCTCTTACAATTCTGGAAGTCAAGCCCAAGATGGGTCTTACAGGGTTCAAAGTGAGGGGTAAGCACGGCTGGTTCGTGCTGGAGACTGTAGAGAGAAACCATTGTCTTGCCTCTTCCAGCTTCTAGGGGCCACCCACATTCCTTGGCTTGTGTGCCCTCCCCCACCCCCACCCCACCCCCCACCCCCGTCTTCAAAGCCCAGAGTGGGGCAAGTTCTAACCTCGCGCTCCCTCTGACTCTGCTTCCTTACGCCAGCGCGCCTGGCTTTCCACTGACTCTGCTTGCATCTTTGCCCCGCACGGTTTCTCTCCCACTAAGCAGCCCAAGTGACGCTTATGATACGTATTTGGATCCTGACACTGCACTCTCCAGGCCTTCACCTCCTGGGAGCTGAGCCGGTCTGGGGCGGCCCAACAGCCCCTCAGGCTCCAGCTCCCGATGCCTCTGGCCGCCTCTCCTGCCAGCCGCCCCTTGCCAATGCCGCTCCCCTCACGCTGGCCTCCTGCTTCTTTCTGGATCGTGCCAAGCAAGTTCCACCTCAGGGCCCACGCCCTCTGCACATGTCACCCAGAGACTCTCACTGCCTGTGGGCGTTTGCAGAAACGCCCCTTTATCAGAGAGCTCCTCCCTGACCCTACTACCTAAATAACACCCCAATCCCCCCAGCTCCCATCCCCTGGCAAATCTCTCCATCCTCCCCTGGCCGCGTGCTTCTGCAAAGCACTGATCACAGCCTGTCGCACATTCATTTGCTGACTGTCTTCCCCACGAGGGTGTAAGCTCTGTGGGAACAGGACGTATCCTGGCTACATCCCCACAGCTGGCCGGCCCAGGAGGCCAGGTACACACAGTCAGGGTTGAAGAGACACGTTTGGGTGATCTGTGGTTGACATTGAAACATGAGGAAAATCATTAAGTGGTTCTTGAACGAGCGAATGTCTGAGCTGGAAGGCCCGTCAGGATCGCCCTGTCCTGCCTGCCTTGCCCCACCTCGCCCACCCAGAAATCCCCTCAGCGCTGTGTACGGCAGGTGGCCCACCTGGCCTCAGGTTGAAGAGCTGAATTTCCCCAACTATCCCTGGATTCCCTCAGTGGCAAGGACAACATAGTCATCTTTTGAATGTCAGGATTCCAATAAAGAGCTTGATATAGATTGGGCTCTCGGTATACGTTTGAAGGATAGATAGGTAGATAGTTGGGTAGATGGAAAGGTAGATGAATGGAAGAAAGATAGTTGGGTGAATGGATAGATGGATGTGTTAGATGGTTGGATGGATAGATGGGTGTGATGCAGAATATAGATGGGACCCAGGCTGAGAAGCAGAAATTTGTCCCCTGTGGACAGATCCTCCAAGATGAAGGGGAGGAGAAGCTGAGCCCTGCCCGGATAAAAGATAGAGACCATGTATTTCTCATCCTCGAGGTCAAGGAGACGAGACCTTCCTGACTATATGTGAACAGAAAGGCTCCTTGGACGTCAAAAACGGAGTGATGTCAACCTACCCATAGACCTCTTCTCTGGAATCCATCTTGGCTAAGAGATGCGTGCACACACACGGAAGGACCCTGAGATAAACCAAATACAGACTCAGAACCAGACAAGGCAAGATGATTGGCCAAAGGAAATCTGGAAGAAATGTCCCACATAAGTGATTCCAACTACCACGAGGGCGCGACTCTCTCCCTGAGCCCACCAGTGTGTCTATCCATACGTACTCTTTTTCCTCCTAATAAACACTTGGTTTCACTACATCCGTTTCTTTGTGGAAATTCACTTTCTGCAAAGCTGACAGGCCAAGGGTATTGTCACTGGCCACCGGTCTAGTGGCTAGGATTCAGCACCCTCACTGCTGCAGCCTGACTTCAGTCTCTGACTGGAGAACCGAAATCCTGCTTCAAGCCGCTGCAGGCCAAGGTCACCTGGGATCAGGTGGATGGATAAATGGTTGGTTAGATGGATGAATGGATAGACGGATGGATGGATGGATGGATGGATGGAAGGATAGGTGGGTAGATACATGGATGCATGGGCGGAAGGATGGATGTTTAGATGGATTGATGCATGGATAGGTAGCTGGGTAGATGGATGGAAGGATGAATGATGGATGGATTGATGCATGGATACATGGAGGGATAGGTGGGTTGATGGATGGATGGATGGATGGATAAAAAGACGGATGCTTGGATAGATGGATGCATGGATGGATAGGTGGGTGGATAGATGGAAGGATGGATGGATGGATTGTTGGATGGATGGATGGATGGGTAGAATGATGGCTGCTTGGGTGGATTGATGAATGCATGGATGGAGAGGTGGGTGGATGGATGGCAGGTTAGAGGTAACAGGCATGGTTGAATAAATGAATGAAAATCAGTGATGTAGAGCTCATCACCTCTGCGGCAGCCCTTGTCCATTGGAGAGAAGTGATGGACACAAAGCCCTTCCCTGAGTTGCACTGGAGCCCATTTCCCTGTGTGCCACACTGCTGTTGTTCCAAGAGCTGTGTTCTTCTCATCTTCAATGGATTTTGGGGCAGAAAAAGAGAGTGGCAAAGTTTGTTATCCCTCGTCTGCCCCCAGCTAACACCTCTGGTAGAGCACCACCTACTGGGCTGTGGCCCGTTCGGTGCATTTCCCCCATGCACCCTGGGCTCTCAAGGTCCAGCACAAAACTCAGGACATCATGCTGCAGTCACATAGGACAGCAAGATCCCACCCCACACCTGTCTGCTCGTTCACCCTGTGGTGACTCCATTCTGAAGGAAGTGTCCCCCAAGAGCCATAGGGAGCCATGAGAAGATGCAGCTTGTGAGCCTATAAAAGGAAGGCAAGGGGCTTCCCTGGTGGCGCAGTGGTTGAGAGTCTGCCTGCCGATGCAGGGGACGCGGGTTCGTGCCCCAGTCCGGGAAGATCCCACATACTGTGGAGCAGCTGGGCCCGTGAGCCATGGCCGCTGAGCCTGGGCGTCCGGAGCCTGTGCTCCGCAACGGGAGAGGCCACAACAGTAAGAGGCCCGCGTACCGCAAAAAAAATAGGAAGGTAAGGTCAAATACTTCACATCTGCCCATTCCAGGAGATCAGCAAGAATCACTGGTGTGATTTTTTTACAAATGTATAGTAAATACCAGACCCACATTCTCACCTACTTAACCTTCAGAACAAACCAGTGAGGTAGCATCACTGCTCCATCCTGTAGACTGGGGAAATGGATGCTGAGTTTAAACTGGTCTGCCCAAGGCCACACAGCTAATGCAAGGTGGAGAAGGACCTGAACCCTACTCTTCTGCCAACTCTGTCTCCACAGCTCCACACTGTTGGGAGGGAGGGGCGGGTCACTGGCAGGCACCTGTAGAAGGAGCTGCAGGCAGGACAAGGCGGGCCTTTGTGGGGTCCCGATTTCTGCTCTGTTCCTCTGGAGACCTTTGAATATTCCAGACACGGAGATTCCCAAAGGCCACCTGTTACACAGGGAGACCAGCACAGATGGGGAAACTGAGGCATATAGCAGGAAAATGCCGTGGCTGTGGTCACAGAGCAAAAACGTGGCAGAGGTGGGCCCAATCTCGGGCGTTTTACCCTCTCCCTGCCCAGACACCACCCATTTTCCTGCTCTGGAACCTATTTCACCCCTCACAGCTCCCTGGCTTGACCCCCTTCCTGGGCCACGCAGGATGCCAAGAAGTCTCCATCTGAGTCCATTCAGGTTGCCGAGTCCTGGACTGTTACTCCTAGGGTGACTTCCACTCCCGAGAAGATGTCTTGGTCAGGGTTTTTCAGATAAACAGAACCAATAAGATATCGATATATAAATACGTATATATATGGGAATTTACTTGCACAGTTATGGAGACTGGAAAGTCCAACATCTGCAGGGTGGGCTGGCCGGCTGGAGAGCCCAAGAGGATGTCGATGCTGCGGCTCAGGTCCAATGGCGGTCTGCTGCAGAATTCCCTCTTGCTGGGGGAGGTCAGTCTTTTGTTCTAGGCAGGCCTCCACATGAGGGAGGGCGATCTGCTTTACTCAAAGTTCACCAATTTAAACGTTAATCTCATCCCAAAACACCCTCACAGAAACATCTAGAATAACGTTTGGTCACGTGTGTGGACACCGTGGCCCAGCCCAGCTGACACATAGAGTAACCGTCACAGAAGGTGGAATCACCCCCGCAGCAAGCAGCTGACCCTCACACAACCCAGCAGCTTGAGCTAAGGGGCCACCCGCAGCGCCACTCCTCACCGGCTGTGGGACCCTGGAGAAGTCATCTCGTGTGTCCGCTGAAGATGGGAGTAAGAGTCCTGTACCTTGAGGCCGGGGCGGATTGCATGTGACAGTGTTGGTAAGAGCTCGGCAGGTGGCCGGCACACAGGGACGTCGAGGAGACGCTGTTTCTCTGCAGCGACTGCATGGCCCCATTGGCTGCTGTGCCAAGGGCCTGCCCCCCACCGTCCACTCCCCTACTACTCTTCCGCTGGCTCTTTGCGTCTGACACCTGCCCTTTGCTGAGCCTTTAGCTTGACCCCCTGCCCGCCTCCTTGGGGGCAGATCCGTCACTGCTGACCTTCTCCACTCAATTCTGGATGCTTCAGCCACTAGCTTCTGATTCAGCCAAGCCCTTTGGACCCCTCCCTGGCGTCTATCCGTGTGGCCACCGACACAGCCCACCCCGGAGCTGATCCCCGTTCCCCCGTCACACACATACACACCCAACACATACACACGTGTGACACATACCCAGAGGCACCTAAACACACACAAGCGCACACGACCCTGCACACATACATACACACACACACATAGGCACACACAGTCCAGAACTGGGCAGCTCTCCTCTCCTGATTTCTAAAAGAAAGCGTTTGGAGTATGAAATCCCCTTTCATCTCCAGGTTGACATGCGAGCCAGTCACATCCAGCCCTCTTAGAGGGCTGTCATCCTGAACTAAATGGTTCTAAATATTATACAGTTTTGTTCAAAAGCTGTTTACAGAGACCTCCTCTGTGCCCGGGCCAGCACGGCATTCTGGGTGTATAGACCCAACAGTGAGAATGTGGGACGTAATCTTCTCAGTGTCATGATGTCACTTTCAGGGGTGATGTGGTCGAGGAGCAAACGGACGCTCAGCACAGAAAAGGGGCCGACGGCCAAGGCACTTTCCTTCATCCCACGGTGACTGAGCCCCTACCCGCGTCCTGGGGGCTTGACTGACCCCTCTGAAATTTCCCACCTGAGCATGTCATGGTCCCAGCCATGAGCTGCCCCTTGGACGGGTCCCATGGGCTGTCCCGCCCCCAGTGTTGCAGGAGCCCCAGCTCCAGGCATGGTCCGTGACCGCCTCCCTCCTCTGCCCTGGGAATGCTTCTCTGCAGAGCCAGAGGTGGGGCCCGATCGCTCAGAGAGCGGCAGGACCCTAACCCCACGTCATCTATGACCAAGCACCATGAACGGCAAATCTGTACCAGGCCCGGAGACACTGAGATGGATCACCGTGGCCCTGTCCCCAGGGAGGAGGATGGTAAACAAATCCCCTTGGATTATAGGAGCTGACCTTCAAGGCCACTCTGGCTCTATTAGTCCTATACACAGGCAATGTTCTACACTCTTTCTAGACTGGCAGCAAGCTGTAGCTTATGAAACTTTTACAGGTAACTTCATCCTAGAAAACTGCTAGAAACCATAGCGACACAAAAAATGTTGATAGAAGAACTCAGGGTTTGTCCCAGACATGAATTAGGGCCTCAGATGGGCACCAACAGTGTATAAGAACCCAGCCTCTGCAGTCAGACAGACCTGGCTTCTAATCCTGGCTCTGCTCCTAGCAGGCTGTGTGACCTTAGGGAAGTCACTCGACCTCTCTGGGCCCCATTTCCTTCATCTGCAAAATGAAACTGATGACAGTCACACTGATCACAGAAAGAGAGGTGAGGGTGAAAACATCACACAGGTACTTACTGACAAACTGCCAGACAAATAATAAGTGCTTCTCACATGTTTGTTGTAATTATTATTATTGAAATGTGTTCCTGGACATATTTCACATATGAAACCCCATCCACCGCAGCCAGCCAGCCACGGGGCCGAGCAGCACACGGCAGCATTTCGCCTACAAAAACATTTTGATGCAATTTTCTGACCCGCAAAAATATTTTTACAGTGAAAACGCACGTCTGGCTTGGACTGCTTAGTCTCACCGGCTTGCGTAGCTTCTCAGGAAAATAAACAAAAGTGAATTTGCGGACACCAGGGGATGGACTCAAGTCAAACAAACGTGGCCCCGGACAGCCCCCAGCGTGGCCCCTGCCTGACCCGGCCGAGCAGAGGAAATCTCAGACCAGGTCGCCCGACGTGGTCTCCTGAGAGGCCACAGGACGCAGAGCCTCACAGTCTGATGGCGGCTGGGACCCCAGGCCAGAGCCCACCTCTGGCTTCTCAGAGGAGGTGACAAAGCCCAGAGCAGGAAGGGCCCAAGATCACACAGCAAGATTGAGTCTGCTCTTTTCTTCATTTGTTTGGAGATTTGATATTACTTATTGAAGACACAATGATTTTTTAAATTAATTAATCAATTAATTTTTAATTGAAGTATAGCTGATTTATAAAGCCTCAAGTGTACTGCAAAGTGATTCAGTTATACATATATTTAGATTCTTTTTCAGATTTTTTTCCTTTAAAGGTTATTACAAGATATTGAATCTAGTTCCCTGTGCTATACAGTAGGTCCTTTTAGTTTACCTATTTTATATATAATCATATGTATCTGTTAATCCCCTACTCCCAATTTATCTCTCCCCACCCTTTTCCCCTTTGGTTAACCACAAGTTTGTTTTCTATGTCTGTGAGTCTGTTTCTGTTTTGTAAATAAGTTCATTTGTACTGTTTTTTTAGATTCCACATATAAGTGATATCACATGGTATTTGTCTTTCTCTGTCTGACTTTCTTCACTTAGTATGATAATCTCTACGTCCATCCACGTTGCTGCAAATGGCACGGTTTCATTCTTTTTTATGGCTGAGTAGTATTCCATTGTATATATGTACCATATCTTCTTTATCCATTCATCTGTTGATGGGCATTTAGGTTGCTTCCATGCCTTAGCTATTGTGAATAACGGTGCTATGAACACAGAGGTGCATGTATCTTTTCGAGTTAGAGTTTTCCGCACACCAGTTTTTTAAGGAGGCCATTCAGATCACTGTAGGGAAGGAAATGCAGTTTGGGGAGACGGCCTGATGTCCCCCAGGTCATCATGTCCAGGGTCCAAGCTTCCTTCCTTCTCTCTGCTCTTGGGAAGCCGCTGCCTTGCCCTGGATGACTGTTTCCCAATCAACCTACTTTGTCCAGAAAGACGGTGGGAAGGTAAAAGCACAAATTTGGACAGAAAACAGTTTCCAGCATCACAGTTTATTAAATGTGTGACCACAGACGTGCTAGTAAATGCCTCTACATTCCACTTTGCCCTTTGTAAGATGCCAGGGACAGAGAAACAAGCAGTGACAGCTCTGTATAGTGGAATACTACATAGCAACGAAAAAGAACAAACTGCCCCCCCACCCCCACCCACAGCAACGGAAAAGAACAAACTGCCCCC
>NW_020172178.1:1682071-1687520 GCF_003031525.2 Neophocaena asiaeorientalis asiaeorientalis
TAGGGGCCAGAACAGTGGTTGCCTCTGGGGTGGGGCAGGGGCTGGGAGGGCGCCTGCAGGGGGAGGGCCTGAAATACCCCACATCTGGGTCTGGGTGCTGGTTCCCTGGCTGCTACACGTGTAACAATGCACCCAGCCCTACCCTGAAGTTTCCTGCACTTCAGTATTTGTAAACCAGGCCTCGACACAAACAATTAAAACAAAATGACAACGACAGAAGCGGCTGCTGTGCAGAGGTCGGCGGCACTGCCGGCACGCTGTGGGGCATTTCATTCATTGCCTCGATCACTACTACCTCAAAACCGCACGTTTCCTCCTGCGTAGATTCCTTCGTGACTCGACTGTTCATTCATCCACGCAGTGACCCTTGGGCTCCACGAGGGAATTTGGTGCAAGGCACCGCGCGATCGGGCTGGCACCTCAGCCAAACCACTCTGGCGCCAGTGGAGAGGGATTGCCGGAGGGGCCAGAGGGGAGGCTGCAGTGCCGACGGTGCCGGGCAGGGGATGCAGGAGACGGGCACACCTGGCCTCTGCCTTCCTGGCATACGCCAGTCTCCAGCAGGTGCACACGGCACTGCAATCAGCACCGTGACAAGTGCTGCAGGAGAAAAGCAGGGATGCAGGACGGGAAGGTCAGGAAGGCCTGGCCTTGTCTGGGGTGCAGGAAGGCCTCCCGGAGGAGGTGGCATCTCAAGGATGAGATAGCAATTGACCAGAGGAAAAGGGGAGTGGGGGAAGGTACACCAGGTGGAGGAAACTGCATGGACAAAGGCCCTGTACAGATAAGGGGTGCGCAGGGAGCTCTGGCGGATGAGAGGGGTGTGGTGCCTGCCAGCGGGGAGTGTGGGCAGAGCATGAGATGAGGCGGGGCCAGCTCGGGCCAGGCCTTCAGGCCGCGGCGAGGATTTGGGTCCTTCTTTGAAGATGGGCCAAGGGGCTGGGGCTCTGAGAATTAAGCAGGAGCCTGACTTGGTGGAAACTAGAGTTTTTAGCATCATTCTGCCCACCAGGTGGACAGTGGCTTAGAGGAGGTAGGTCTGCACAGGACAGGAGAACTTTAGGGCCTCTACGAGTCATCCAGGCAAGAAGGAGAGACTGACCACGGAGATGGAGAGAGAACAGACCTCCTTTACAATCCCCAGGGGTTGGTGACCAGGCTTGGTGGAGGGTCAAGAGAAGGAAGGATTCCGGGTGATGCCCAGGTTTCTGCTTGGAGCACCTGGGTGGAAGCAGTGGAGGAAGACAAGTTTGGAGCCCATGAAGACCAGAATGTTCTCCTCCCGACATCAGCCCTTGCAGACCCCAGTTTGGATCGGTCACCCCAATTCCTGTGGAAAACCCAACCGAGCTAGAGGCACTGGAGAAGCTAGTCCATCCATCCTGCTATCCTCCCCGTCCCAGGCCCGGAGCTTCTGCAACACCACATGCCTGCAAGTCACCAGACATCTCGGTAAAATGCAGGTTCTTGTTCGGTAGGTCTGGGGTGAGCCCGAGAACCTGAGGTCAAACAGCCGCTGCTCTTGGTCGGCGACCACACCCAGCAGCGAGGCGTTTGCAAACTCCACCTGGGCTGAGTGGCAGGCCGGCCGGCCCCCGCCTGGGCCGACCAGGAGCACAGTTACTGCCAAACAGTTTTCCTCTTGCCTGTCCCCACCCTCAGAGACAGCTCTTCCTCCTCTCTCTCTCCCAACCCCCTCCTTGGCTGTCCCCAGGAGCCCCAGTAGGTTGGCAGTGACATGCTCAGGACCGCGTCCTCTTGGCCACTAGGTGTCTGCTAGTGTCCCGCTCACCTGCTCCAGGAGCCCGGGGCCGCCACGGGAGCGCGACGACATTCCTGCTGCAGGGAAGCTGAGCTGCGGGGCCCGAGGAGCGCCCAGGTAGACACGGCCGAGTGGTACTAAGGTAGGTGTGCGTGGCGGGTGTGAGCCATGAAGGGACCCTAGCACAGGCCTGGAGGTGGATGTGTGAGTGTGTCCCAGGGCGGCCGTAACAAAGAACCCACACACTGGGAGGCTTAAAGCAGAAGCAGCGCATCCTCTCTCAGTTCTGGAGGCAGGAAGTTCAACATTGAGGTGTCGGCAGTGCCATGCTTTCTCTGAGGGCTCTTGGGAAGAATCCTTCCTTGCTTTCTGCATCTTCTGGTGGCTCCTGGCACTCCGTGGAGGTCCTCGGCTTGTGACAGCCCAACGCTGATCCTCGTGCCTGTCTTCACATGGTCTCCTCCTCTCTGCGTCTCTGTGTTTTGGCCTGACCTTCTCATCAGAACACCAGGCATGGGACTCAGGGCCCATCCTACTCCGGCATGACCTTGTTCTAACTCAATGACATTTGCATAGATTCTATTTCCAAATAGGGTCACATTATCCCGTATCTGACGTTAGGACTTCAACACATTTTTGAAGGGACACATTCAACCCACATCAGTGGGAGGACCCCAGAGAGTGTGTCAAGCCAGGCAGGAGCCAGGGGCCTCCCTGAGACGCCCAGCCAGGCGGCCCCAAGCAGCAGGCACGTCCCTAAAGTGTGCGGACCGGCTAGAAGTCTGCTCTCTCCGCAGCCCCTCGGGGCCGCCGGGCAGTGAGGTCCTGGCCTGTCAACTCTGCTCCGTTGGCTGTAAACTGTTTGTAAGGTTTTAAATAAACAGCCACAGTCCCGAAGTCTGGTGGCTCGCCACTTCTCAGGGATCTGGCAGCTGTCAGCAAACTCCACAGTCCCAGAGCCTGAAAACTAACCAATGAGCAGAGCCACCCACAGAGGCCAGTGAGGGGTGCCCGCGGGGGCCGCCCAAACCGAACACCTCCCACGGCCCTGCCGGGGCCAAACCAGCAGTGGGGATGTCACCAAGGAGACCGGGGACGGCGGGTTCCTCTCCAGTTCAGACGCTGCCTGCAGGGTGGCAACTCGGCACCTCCTTGCCCCGCCGGCCTCGGTTTCCCGGGCTGCACAGGGAGGTCCCGTTCAGCCCACATGGGGGTACCAGCAAAAGGCTCCATCCCTCGGGCGGCTGGTCCTTCTCCGTGACAGAAGTCGGGGGGCCTCGGAAACATGGATGCCTGTTTACCCTTGTAGCCCCGGGGCTGGTGGCATGTCTCAACCAGGGTCACTCGCTGGTGGGCCCTGGGCAAAATTCAGCCCCCAGATGGGGTTATTTGGGCTACGAAATGGTGGATTTTAAGCATTTTTAGATAGTGGCCAATATTTTAAAGTGAGGAAATTTCATATAGAAATCTGGATTTCACGCTTTTCATAAAATATCCCATCTGACTGAGTGGAGCCAGCATCACCTCCCAAAAGGCCACAAGCATCCGTCCTTGTGCTGGGGTTTCCTTCCAGCAAGTTGAAAAGACGGTGGTTCTCGTGCCCTGTGCCTGTATCAAATGGGAAAGGAAGACATCAGTTAAAAAGGCAATGTTTCCTCCTGGGTGTATATCCAGAAAAGAGGAAAGCTCTAATTAGAAAAGATACATGCACCCCAATGTTCATAGCAGCACTATTTACAATAGCCAAGACATGGAAGCTGCCTAAGTGTCCATCAACAGAGGAATGGATAAAGGAGATGTGGTACATATATGCAATGGAATATTTCCCAGCCATACAAAAATGAATGAAATAATGCCATGTGCAGCAACATGGACGGACCTGGAGATCACCATACGTGAAATAAGTCAGACAAAGAAAGACAAATATCATATGATATCGCTTATATGTGGAATCGAAAAAAAATGTTACAAATGAACTTATTTACAAAACAGAAACAGACTCACAGACATCGAAAACAAACTTATAGTTACCAAAGGGAAAGGGGGACTAGGGATAAAATGGGAGTATGGGATTAACAGATACACACTACTATATATAAAGTAAACAACAAGGACCTACTGTATAGTACAGGGAACTATATTCAATATCGTGTAATAACATATAACAGAAAAGAATCAAAAAAAGGATATAGGTACATACATATATATGTATAACCGAATCACTTTGCTGTACACCTGAAACTAACACAATATTGTAAATCAACTATACTTCAATTAAAAAAAAAAAGGCAGTGTTTCAAAAAGAGTAGTGGGATGGGAGGGACGGCCTGCAGAGCTTCTGGGCTCCTAGGACTCCTTTACAACAGCCGCAGGTGCGCCCCGCATCCACGTGGAGACTTCCTGGATTACAGCCCACCAGCGCTTTCCCCGGCAATGCGCTTCCCAGACGGTTCCACCAAGGGCACCAGTCAAAGTGGCTGTTTGCCTAGAGGTTGCAACGTGGGCTCTGACTCTGTAGGAGCTGGACTACCAGCTCCACTCTCACGGGTTGTGAGGCCTCGGGCAAGCGTGTGACCTAAACCTCAGTATCTTCATCTGTAAATAGTACCTCTGCAGGGAAACGAGAGTAAGGGAAGACGACGCGCGGAAAATGGGAGCCGGCTAATTGGCGGCTATTTTTATTGCTGTTACGGTGTCTTTCTTGCTGTTGCTGTTGGTAGGCATCCCAGGTCTTAGTTTCATTCTCCCAGAAGCCGACTCTGAGATCAGGAGGCAGATGGTTGGTGGGAAGGAAGGATCCCAAGACACACCACGGTGGGGGGTGGCAAGAGGAGACAGGGAGGCCAAGGCAGCCAAGAAGGGGTGCATGATTAAGCCCTGTATCACTGTGGGCAACTGCCCCCCAATCCTGCTGGGGCCTCCGGGACCAATGCCTCAGTGTCCACCCTTCCCTCCACCACCCGCGTGAGCCTGGGAGCTGTGGTATTGATACACCCATGCCCGCTGCTCATAGGTTGAGCCTACCCCCAGAGACTGCTCATCTCCTGGCCTGCATGGGGCTGGGTGGTGTGGGCTTCTGCAGCCAGAGAAATGCCAACATTTGGGAGTTGGGTGGTCAGACCCGAAGGACTAAAGGTGAGGAGATCTGGGCAGGACACCAACCGCATCGACTAGAGCTCTTGTTACTCTTTTACGTGGATGCAAGATTTGTATTCAATTCCATAATAGGTCCGTGTTTATTTTAATATAAAAGTATTTAGAAAAATGTATATATTGGGCCCCAAGAATTGAGCAAATCTGGCATTATTAAAAAGTGCTTCATTTTACCCTGCAACTCTTTGGACTCCCTGGCACACTGATAAACACACACACACACACCCCAGTTTGTGTGTATCCATGACCCAGTTTGTGAAAATAGGACCAATCTCACCTCGTGTGAACCTCACACCGATCTTGTGCATTAGGCATACTTTATCCCCACAGATGAGGAAATGGAGACCGAGGGTTCGCGGTGACTGACTTGCTTTTACACCTCAGCTAGAAAGCAGGTGAAAACCTCTGGAAGGCGGCCCTACAGCTGCAAGACCGTCTGTCACACAGGCTACAGAGGGGGGCTGCCGAGACAGGTGCCCCAGCTAGGCTCAGAAAGAGGACCACCAGCAAGAGCTCTAACAGAAGAAGTGGCGG
>NW_020172178.1:1687545-1699784 GCF_003031525.2 Neophocaena asiaeorientalis asiaeorientalis
ATTTGGAGCGCTGGATGGACAGAGGTGCCCTCAGTTAAGACAGGAAGCACAGGAGGAGTGGCTTTGGAGCAACTGAGAAGACGACAGTGCTTCATGAGCTGACGCTGAGGGCCATCCGAGGGGAGAGTCCAGCAGATGGACGGATAGATGGGTCTGGAAGTGGGAAGACTGGTGGGACTGGGGATTCAGACCTGGGAAGCCCTTGCCACTGACAGTAATTATGACCATGAGGGTAGAAGACATCACCCAGGGAGAAGGAGGAAAGGGCAGGGGAGAGCAGACCCCGGGGCAGAGGAGCTCCCACATTCAAGGTCAGGCAGAGGATAAGCCAGTATGATGACTAAGGGCGGTCACAGTGGCCAAGGGACAACCTGGATCACTAAGGACAAGGTGGTCGAGGGTAGAATGTTAGGGGCCCCAGAGCCTCCCTGGGGCTGGCACACAGTCTTGCTCTAAGATGACTTTTTTTTTTTTTATTGAATGAAAAATTCTTTAAATCCTGTAGTGCTTTACAATTTTCAAGAGTTTCACACACATGGTTTCATATAATCCCATAATTACCCTTTTCTCCCCCTACCCCTGTCTTGCCCTTCCCCCTTCCCTCTCCCCACTGACAACCACTAGTTTGTTCTCTGTATCTGTGAGTCTGCTTCTTTTTTGTTTTATTCACTAGTTGGTTGTATTTTTTAGATTCCCCATATAAGTGATATCATACAGTATTTGTCTTTCTCTGTAAGACGACTTTTTTGATTGAAAAAGTGCACGAATGAATGGCATTTCCTTAGTGCTTTGCAGCTTGCAAAGTTCCGCCATAGCTCTGGGCCCATTTGACCCTTAGAGGGGGGCAAGCAAGACTGACCCCGGGCCTCCAAAAACTTCCTCAGTTGGTGGCGAACTGAACTTACAGGTGCTTCATGGGGTAATTTCTCCTGCCTTCAGCGGGGCAGGACACTTGGGCCCTTCCCTGGCTCCCCAAAGCTCTGTCTGGCCCTGAGGGCAACTGATTGGTGGCCCGGGCTTAAGCGCTTTCCCAGAGCCCCCGTCAGTCCCGTCTCACGCCCCTAAACCCTGAGCTGGTTACTTGCACTGAGTGGGGCTGTTTGGTGTGTGAGAGCTGATTGGTTTTTGACAAATCCAGCTTGGCCTCTTTTTAGCACCTACTCATCCCCCAGGGGCGGGAAACCTGATATTTTATAATGATTTACTCCAGACCCTTGGGGCCGTGGGGCCGTGACTGCGTGAAGCCAAATTCCCTGCGGAGGCAGGCCTGGTAGATGTAATTAGCAGGCAGGACTCTCTGGGTTGGGAAATCAGGTGCTGTCAGCGCACAGTGGGCTGTGCGGTTGTTAACCCACTTCCATTCCAGCCGGAGCAACTCTTCATCTCCCAAAAGCACAGGGACAGCCTGCCCAGTCCCGGAAGGAGAGAGGCTTTCAGGAGAGGGGGATCTTTTGCGTCACGACTGCACAAACGTTTCCTCTGTTTCTGTTTGTTTGGCCCCCACTTGCCTGTTTTCCCCCAACCCTTTTTCTTTCTTCCCTAAGAGACTTTCCTACATTTTGCTGATCCTTTCTTTGGATAACAGAATCTCAGAGGAAAAAAGAGGCAGAAGTTCAACCTCTTTGTTTTATACATGGAGAAACTGAAGCCCAGTGAGGATAAAGGACTTACCCAAGGTCCTACAGCGAGTTAATACGATCATTATCATTGCCACTACCACCATCACCATCATCACTACCATCGGCCTCACCATCGTCAGCATCACCATCACCGTCACTATCACCATCACCACCATTTATTTGTTTATACCCAACATTATTTCAAAAAGGATTTAGGGCACCTTAGCCACCATGATCTTGGGTCTACAGACTCCTTCTTGGGCGTCCTCCTTCCCCCATCTCATCCCCCCCTCTCTTTCTGCAGGTCTTACACTGCCTCTTCCTCCCCCACACCAGGAGATGCCTTCTGTCTGTCATCTAGGAACTTTCCTCCAGTTCTCCTACCCCCTTTCCAGTTATTTCCCATGTATGACCTTCTTTTCAAATCCCCTCTGTCTCTACTTCTTCCTTTTGCTTTGGGGATGCTAAAATAGAAGGATCCTGGAGAAGAAACATGTAGAACACAGAGGATGGGGGCTGGAGTGGAAATGAAGAAAGTAGCACGTGGTATAAAGTGAAAGGGTCCCAGGCAAGCTGCTGCTTCAGCTCCACGGCCGGGTAGGTGGGGACACAGACGAGCCACTTCCCATCTCTGCGCCTCAGTCTCCTCATTCAGAAAATGGTCTGAGGAGAAGGAAGGAAGGACTTTGCTGGAAGATCTGAAAGCCCCATGCAGTTTTCACATTGCACGATTCCAAGAGCACGAGAAGGAGGGAGGAGGGAGGGGGCCCCTAGTCTGGGCGTTCCTTGAAGAGGGCAGAGGAAACTGTCATCACAGCCCCCAGCCTCTAAAATCTGGGCTGCATCTCCACACCCCACTGGGGGATTAGGGTTTCAGCTCCCAGCTCTCCCGACAGGCCCTTCCTTTCTCTGGATGCCTCTCACTGGAGCCTCCTTATGTGGGGCCCAGCGGGCTCACTCATGGAGGCATCAGTACCCCGGCAGGGTCACCCTCCAGGCTGTGCCCTCCTGGGCCAGCTCCTGAGTGCAGAAATCTCCAGCCTGTACTCTTCCTGCCTCCACCCTCCCCACGTCCTCTTCCCTACACTCCACCCTCCCAGCCTTTGCTCTTTGCAGCCTGACACTTCAAAATGCAGGGTCCAACTTCAGCTGGATTTGGCCAGAAAATATGCATCCATCACAGCTGCGTCTTTGGAAGGAGAATGAAATTCACAAACCGTCCTCCAGGAGCCTCCCAGCCCGGAGGAAGGCGGCTCCACTCTCCTCCCCAGAGTGATGAGCGAAGGGACAGATGACTTCAATCTGCCTGGGGGTCCCCCTTGAGCCCAGGGCAAGGGGCCCAGCCAAGGCCTGAGTTATGCCCGGCAGAGCAAGTCTGACAGGCCGGCCGGGCCGCCTTCCCCGAGGCGGCCTAATGAGGCGCTTCCAGTGAACGGCTGCAAGGAGAGGAGGCCAAAGCGCTGAGGCTATCGGGGGACCAACTCAGTCCTGGAACAACGGACCTGGCCATGCCTCGTTCCAGCAATCCATCCCCAGCTCAGCCTGGCAGCTCTAGTCTTCTCGGATGTTCACGGCTCCCAAGGGCTGCGCCCTTTCGGAAAAAAGAATGCAAGGTGGCCCCAAAATAAATGGAGGTGCAGCCAAGAGCAGCGCCCTTCCCCTCACTTGGGGATGATGTTCCAGACACAGATGAGACCTCAGTAAGGATAGGCACATTTACTGCACATGCACCATGCCAGGCCCTGTGCTGGGCACTAGAACTTCTGCTACGGTGTGGTCACGGCCACCCTCGTGTGGTGAGGTCAGACAGCTGCTAAGAAGAACAACCTGGGTTCGAACCCAGCCCTGCCTGAGTCCGAAGCTGTGCTTTTCCCCGTTCTGTCATGTCGACTCCATCTCCGACCATTCGCTCCAAACAACCTACCCATTACAGCGACGCAAAAACCGAAGTCGGGGGTAAGTGGCTTCCACAGATCACCCAGCAAATGTATGGGGCCTAGTCCTGTGTGGCCCACGTGAAGGCGGGTGGATGGCGAGGAGGTGAAGGAGGAAGGCTGCAGCCAGGCAACGGCGGTGATGGGCCAGCTGAGGAGTGAGCCAGGAGGCCAGGGGGCGGGGTAGGTGGGGACGGCGCCGGACGAAGAGAGAGGAGGCAGAAGACGTTTGAGGAGGGCTGGACATGATCTGAGCTGCCAAAAATTCCGCCAGCTGCACGGGACAGGGATGGCAGGAGAGGAAGAATGAAGACGGGGCCGCGGCTTAGGAGCCATGAGGAGGGTCCAGGTGGGCCCGAGGGGAGGGCAGAGCCCGGAATGGTCATAGAGGGATGCTGAGGACAGGAGCAGGGCAAGGTGGCCTGATGTTTCTGGAGATGGAGAAAAGCAGGGCCATCAACCCAGCAAAGAAAAGCAGAGGAAAAATGGGTCATCTGGGCACAGGCTGGGTTTGGGGAAAGCTGGGGAGGTGCTGGGAAAATCAACCTGGGGCTTAAAGTCATGGCTGGAATGTGGTTTTAGGAGCCACTCTGCACATTCAACATTCATTCCTTCATTCATTAAATATGCATTGAAAAACCTCCTGTTTCAGGCTCGGGACTAGACAATGAGGGAGACAAAGATGACTTTGCAATGGTCCTTGTGCTGCAGGAGCTCAGACTCCCCCATCCCCGCAGCAGGGGTGACAGCTCAGAGTCCTCACCTTCTCCTTCCTCTGAGACAAGACCCAGGATGCCCTCATCTCAACAACCCCCAGCTCAGTCCATCCCCCTCTCCATCACCCCATAGCCATAACCCCCATATCCTTAGCCCATCTCCATCATCGCCTTCTCCATCACTCCCATCTCCACCTATCCCCGTCTCTATTCACCCTCCATCTCCATCACCCCCACCTTCATCTGCCCCCCAACCTCCATCACCCCCTTCTCCATCCATCCCCATCTCCATCATCCCCATCTCTCACCACCCTCATCTCCATCCATCTCCTATCTAGACTCCCCCATCTCCATCTACCCCTTTCCCCATCCATCCTCTTTTCCATTCACCTCCATCTCCCTCATCCCCATCTCCATCCATCCTCCATCTCTACCCATTCCCATCTCCATCCACCTCCATCTTCCCCCATCACCCTGTCTCCACCTATCTCCCATCTCCACCACCCCTGTCTCTATTCCTCCCCCATCTCCATCCACTTCCGTCTCCATCACCTGCATCTCCCTGGTCCAGGTACGGGTTTCGTTTCACTGCATCAATCTCTGGCTGCCTCTGTGCATCACCGCCCCAACTGGACCGGCGTCATCTCTGTGGCAGGAGCCACCCCCCCCCCACACACACACACACAGGGCCCATCGCACAGTAGAAGCACAGCAACCAAATAAGATAACCTTGATTACTATGCTTCTTCGTTACCTAATAAAGTTCCCCACTGACAAATAATCATTGAACTGTTCCAAGTTTTGTTTTTTTTAAAAGCAATGTAACTTCCCAAATTTGTGGCTGAAGATAGCTCTTTGGGATCAGCTCCCCCATTTTGTTTTCACATTCATTCAGCAACAGACGTGGCCACCCTGAGTACAGATACAGAAATGAATCTGCCCCCAAGTGGCTCCCAGGGGGATCCAGGAATGCAAAGAGTAAGACTGATAACATGTGATGGGTGTGTGAGGCAGGCATACCCAAGGAATGGTTCTGCCAAGAGGAGGAATCCAGGAAGGCTTCCTGGTGGTGGTGGTGGTGTGTGTGTGTGTGTGTGTGTGTGTGTGTGTGTGTGTGTGGTGGGGTGGGGTTCCTTGAGAGCTGGGTAGGGCCAGCCAGGTGGAGAGAGAAAGCTGTTCTGCAGAGCAGAAGCCAGGAAGAAAAACTGAAGAGTATGGATTTGCTTGTTTGGGGGTGGGGGTGGGGGGATTGGGGCTTCTGCCAATCTGTTCATAACATACGGACCAAGCTAGGCTATTAGCCTTATTGGATTCTGGAGTTTCCTAATCACATTGTCATTCCAAATCAGTTCTTCTGGGCAACATTCCCAGCCCTTAAACCGTCTGGCACGGATGCCCAATTGACTTCCGGAGTCTGAGCTTTCTGGAAAGCCCGCTCTTACCACTGCTCCAGGGTCCTGCCAGCATCCATCTCCCTTCCCAGGTGCCCCCGATTCCGCTTCCACCCACCTTCCCCACAATCCATCACTCCCTTCTAAATCTGGGACCCCTTTGGTACCTCCCTTGGGGTGCAAACTGTGTTCTGGTTGGTTAGTTGGATGTTCAACTATTTCCTTTTACCCCTTTGTAGGAGGTAGCACAGCATAGTGGATGCGAGTGCAGGCTCTGGAGTCAGAACGCTCCAGTGGGAGGGCAAGGGAGGAGTTGGAAAGCTTCCTGGAGGAGGTGACCAAACTATGTCTTGAAGGCTGAAGAGGAGTTTGCAAGATGAAGAAGGAGGGAGGAGGGAAGAAAGTTCAGGCAGAGAAAGCTCCAAAAGCAAAGGGTAGAGGTATGAGAATATTTGGCGTATTCAGATCCTGGTAAGAAGTTGGGTGAGGCGAAGTATAGGATGTTTGGCTGACTAGGACACGGAGTTCCTGGGGGCTGGATCAGATGAACTGCCCACAGAGTATCTAAGAAGGCAGCCACATCCGAGGCCCCCAGCAGATGCTGGCCGTGCAGCCACCTGGATGACACGATACCTTTAAATGTCTCGACCCTCCAAAAAACCAAGGCATCTCCTGAAGAGTTTTCTAACTGACCCTACCAGTGAGGAGCGTTCTGGCCGTACCCCGCTTAGCCCTCCTTCTCCCCTCCTTTCCCAGCGCTCCAAGTCTGCGATCCTATCAGTCATCTTTTCTTTTTTTTTCATTCATTCACTCAGTGATCATTATCCTCCACCCTTCCGACGCTTCAGACAGGCCGTCCATTTAATTTTGTAAAACTAAACAGCCTGCTGAGTTCTTTCAGGACGCACTCGGAGTGTGATATGTTCTGGGGAATGTTTTTCCGAGCAGTGAAAAATTTAATTTTTTACCCCAGCATCAAGATGTGTCAAACATAATTTATGCCTGGACATAATTCATCCCTAAAGATAAATATTGAAACCCAAGAGAGGAGAGACGACTGCAGAATTTCCAGGGGCAGGGGGTAGGAAAGGGGGTCTCCCTTCCCGATCCCACCACTGAAGGGGTGAAAAAAGTGTAAACTAAACGCAAGCAAGTAGCTAACTCCAGGTCTGGTCCCAGTCTCCTTCTACAACTGCTGCAGACTTTTTTTTTTTTTCTTTTTTTTTTTACAAGCCTCTTTTGTGTCTGTTGAACTGTTGCTCTGTCTTGCATAAAATCTCTTGCCGTAGAAGTCTTCGATTAAAGTCATCTGCTGGTCTTTGTCAGCCGAGCTTGATGCTGTCAAATCAGGCAGAGCTCCTTAAGCCAATACAAGTCATTAAGGAGGAGGTGAATTAGAGATCCGACATGGCGGACAGGAGCCATCCATAATCAATTGATATCTTCCTCTGCTGGAGGCGGGGTCTCGGCGAGCCCCCTCCCCGTTCGCCTCATCCACCGGGGCCTCTACCCCTGGATCTAATTAGGCTGAGGCTCAGCAGGTCCGAGGCTGTGCTGAAAGGCCATCAGTAGGCGAGCCCATAAATAACTCGCCGGTGCCCTGCCTATTGTAATTGTCAGGCTGCAATTTACAGTAATCCCCGGATGCAAAAGCCGACATCGCCGCAGCTGATTGGAAATTCATACACGCATTTGAAAGAGAAAAACACAAGATGCGTGGGTTGAAAGGCCAAAGCATGCAAGTGTGTGTGTTGAGTGACAGACATTTTAGTACTAGCCTGGGACCATATTTTAAAAGGTCACTGAAAACTCTTGGCTTGGGCCCTCTGACGAACAATGAACGTTCCATATATTTATTTGCCATCTCTTTGTTTTTACAGCACGCAGAATAAATGAGTTAAATGACGTTGTGCGGGCCTGCATATTGTCAGCACAGGTTATAAGTCATTATTAAACTCCATCAAATCAAACCAACCCCGGTCAAGGCAATGAGACTAAAAGTTATTTGCATTCCTTCTGTCATAAAAAATCATATCCCCTTACTCAAGACTTTCGTTTCTTTATTAAATGCAGCCACAAGAGTATTTCAGGTCTGGCAATATAAGCTCAGGGAAAACCTTTTCAGTATAACTCAGTGTAACTGCTTAGACCCGATTCCACTAAAAAGTCCCAGTTGAGCGTATCTGGGCACTCAATCAAGACATACATATTACTTTTAAATAAGATTAGCCTTTATATTTTGCTGCTTAAGTTAAAACTTTTCATGTCATTCTCTACTTTTATGTAAACTCCAACATAATTCTGTTTTAGCAAAATACTTCAAACAAATTAAAAACCTCAAGTCGAGCGTGTCCTTAACAAAAACTCTCTTAATGGTATCACAGTGTGTTTGCTGACACTAAAACACTTTTAAATAAGATGGATTTTCCCTCCATTTCCCTGCATCTGTAATTACTGCCGTGCAGAGCCAGGCTGCAATGGCAAAAGCAGTTATCTGTACTGCAAGTATTATTTGACCAGTAACTTAACCAGTGACCTGCAGCAACTGTGTAAAAACTCGTCTGTCCCTATCTGTCTCCAATTGGGTTCTACATTAGCTGTGAAATGGAAAGTGATGGACGGGGACTATTTGGGGGAGGGCTACCAGGAAGCCAGAGGGTAGGTAGGTGGGCAGGAGGGGCAAATGCGTCCCACCGGATGGCCCTCATGTGGCAAATCACAGGGTTGTTGATCATGGTGTCTTTCTGAACCTGGGGAATGGCTGGGAGGAGATTAGGGAGTCAAAGTAAACGACTGGACACTGCAACCACTCCCAATCCAGAAAAGATGTCAGTGGTCGTTATTAAAAGTGTGAGGATTTGGAAAAGCAAGTGTTTTGAAAAATGAACCACAGGCAACTTCAGCGCCCATTCAGGTCACTGATCACATGAAGGGGACTGAAGATGTGTCCATGGTGTCTTCAGTTTTACACCCACTCAGTGTATTCAGTGGTACCTGCAGCCCCCAAGCAGGTAACACTCCCCACATCTTATACGTCCACTCAGGCACCTCTACCTGCCCGTGGCATGCAGCACACTGCCTGGGCACCGCACCAGGGGCTGCCCAGTTTACCCCTTGATTTCCTACACATTATCTCATTGAGGCTGCCAACGTCCCTCCAAGACAGGTAGGAATTACTCCCCATTTGACAGTACATCAGGAGGAAAGCTAAAGAGGTGAAGAGACTTGTGTAGGGTCACATGTGTGGTGTGGCAGGCAGAATTCTACGGTGCCCCCAGGATTCCCACCCCTTGGCATACACACCTTCTATAACGCCCTCGTCTTGAGCGCGGGCGAGACCTGGGAATACGATGGGACGTCGCTGTCATGGTCAGGTTATGTTACGTGGCAAAGGTGCAAGGATTTTGCAGATGTAATTGAGGTCCTTAATCAGTTGACTCTGAGTCAGCTGATGTTATCCCAGGTGGGTCCGAGCCTTCCCCAAAAAGAAGGACTGACGTGGGAGCGAAGTTCTCCTGCTGGCCTTGAAGCAGCAAGCTGCCAGGAGCTCTGCATCTGCAAGAAAATGAATTTTGCCAACAACCATGTGAGCCTGGAAGCACCCCGAGCCCAGATAAGACCTCAGCCCAGCCAACACCTTGATTGCAGCCTCACGAGACATGAGCGGAGGACCCAGCTAAGCTGGTGCCCAGACTCCTGACCCACAGAACCTGATAACGAATGCATGTTTTTAAAAAACAATTAATTAATTAGGTTGCGCTGGGTCTTGGTTGCTGCGGGCAGGCTCCTTAGTTGTGGCTCACGGGCTCCTCAGTTGAGGCATGTGTGTGGGATCTAGTTCCCTGACCAGGGATCGAACCTGGGCCCCCTGCATGGGGAGCGTGGAGTCTTACCCACTGCGCCACCAGGGAAGTCCCGAATGCATGTTGTTTTGACCCATCAAATGCATGGTTATTTGTAGCAGTAGAAAACAAACATGCATGACTAGTAATGAACTCAGGGCCTCCTGCCCACCAACCTGGTAGACTTGCCCCGACATCTACGCTGTGGGCCGTATTTCCACCCCAGATGTGTACTCCTTTCTCATATTTACAGTCTACACATCAAATATAAACTTACTTTTAAGTTGCTCTTATTCAGCCATTTTCTTATCCTAAAATATACTCTGGAGTATACTAAAATCCACTTCTTGACTTGACTATTACTGTGAATATTACCGAAGAGCTTTCTTATAATTCAAAAAAAAAACCCCAAAAAACTACAATACCTTCTCTTTTTTCATTTCAAAGGCCCGCAAACAGCAGCCTTCTTGACACCCATACGAAATTTGCTTGTTAAGCCCATAAAAATTAGTACCTTATGAGTAAAATCATACCTTTAAAAACACCTGACTAAATATTTCATAAATGCAACACACACCAAATTCCTACAGTAGATTCACTGGATTTACAACCATCAAACTATATTAAACTTACAATATCAAGATTTATCACCTATTAAATGGAGCCTCATTTTAGTAATATCTCACATTTGATCCCACAGGACCTCAAATACCTTTGACCCTTCACCAGGGCACTGTGCTGTAATTCACAACGAGGTAATCAAAACTCTCATTGTAATGCTGCCGCTGCCACCTTTGGGAATTAGCTCACCTATCAAGGCAAGGGAGCCAGATCTGGGAGAGAAGGCAGCTGCTTTACAAAGTGCAGAAATGGTACCAAGATCCAGCCCTCGGGGGAAAATCCCACAGAGAACCGCAGATGTAGAGTCAGAGGGTCCGAGCAGGCTTCTGGGCCAATGGTTGTCAAACATGAGTTTTGGCAGTAGGGCCCTTTCTTTCCACACAATGTTCTAAGAAAGCTCAATGAATAGAACAGAGCCAACTGGAATGGCTCTGGCCGAGGAAAGAAGCAGGGGCCTCGTCAGCGTTCCACAGCACACCGGGGAGACCCTGCTTCTGCTCCCATGGCCCCTCACCTTGGTTACACATTAGGATCATCTGGGCAACTTTCTTTTAAATGCAGATGCCCGGGCCTCGCCCCAGACATTCTGATTTCTGTGTGATGCTAACTCAAGGTTTAAAGCTCCCACCCAGAAAAATATAGCCTGCTCTCAGAATGTCTGCAGGGATGTAATTAGCCACATCGACATTATAAATCTGGGTTAAAATGTGTGAGTTAATTTTGAAGACTTATAGTGATCACTCCCTTTAAATAATTCCTCAAAAACATTCAGGGCTTTATGAAATGGCCATATAACATGACCCACGTCTCAGGAGCCTCCCTGGATCCATCATGCCAAAGAATTACGTGGTCTATTGAAGAGCCTGCAAATATCCACGGTGCCACGGACCAACAGCTCCCACAGGGAGACATTCTGTGAGAACTTCTACTCATCCCTCAAAACCCAGCTCAAGCATTGCCCCTTCCTTCCATAAAGGTTCCATTAATCCTCCAGCTTTGTTCCACTTTGCCCTGGTCAGTGCTTCATCGGAGAGGACACGGGATTGAAGTTATTTGGTTATACACAGTTGCCCCCACCATAAGTTGAGCCCTGAATGCAGCATCTTGTGTTTTACTCATTTTCAAGGACATCAGCAGCATCTCTGCATATCTTTACTCATCTGTAAACTGGTGGTCGAACCTCCTCTTGTATGAACCACAGGGACAGTGCTTAGAACAGTAAGCACTCAATAAACGCTATCTATCATTGTAATCCAACCTTGGCCACACCACTCCACATGCCGCTCGCTTACACTACCTTGTTTCACCGTCTTCCAGGCAATTATTCTCCAAAACTATCAGATTTCTTTCGGATCTGTCTTCCCTCCCACCCCCACCCGACCAGAATGAGAGAGACCTAACTGACTGAATCCCATTGACTTCGGGGGCCCGGACAGGGCTTGACTGTCGTGGATGGTGAAGCGACATTTGCGGATGATTGCATAGCTGATGACTCGAGCGAAAGAACAAGAACATGGTCTTGGCTTCCAGGAATTCATGATCTCGACCAGCCATGACTCAGATATCTATTACTTCTGCATTCACAAGTTCAAGTTTTGTGGCTTTATCAGCTGTTGGATCCCTTACTGTAGAGAGAGGAGGCAGAGGCCTCGGGAGGCTAATGACTTGGCCACAGTGCAGGCTCCCGAGCACCAGCTGACGGCTCCTTTCAGCATCCTTGGTACAGGAGGGTTAAAGCTGGATCACCCTGGGGGCGTGTCTGGGACTCAGGAATTCCCGATGCCTAGAAATGCTCAGACCACTAGCTGACAGTACCTCCCCTTTGTCAACAGAATTGGTTTTAGTGAGCTTTAGTTCTGGAAAGCTCTGATTTTCTATTTATAAACACAGCCTCAAGCTGGAATTCTGGCTTGTTAAGGACTGATTCAGCCCTTTATTCCAAAATAGGTAAATATAAGTAAAAATAACTAACCACCAAACAAAACCAAAAGTGGCCTTACGGCTCTTAAGAGAACTTAAAGCTCAAACACACGTTCCCATAAAATCAACTTGTGTCCCACTGTGTCTGCCCACATTTGAGCCTGGGCTTGGGAGCGGGGGGTGGGGGGGGGGGGGA